>NW_027476868.1:0-127044 GCF_051020955.1 Megalopta genalis
GCTATATCACTTACATCGCCAGTATCTGAAGATAAATCGTTTGTTTCGCATGAATTTGAAGCTATGACATCAAATGCGCATTGATTTGAAACTTAATCATGTGTTTCGCATGGATTAGACGATAACTCGTTTGTTTCGCCTGCATTTGAAGCTGTATCACTTATATCGCAAGTATTTGAAGCTAAGTCATTTGTTTCGCACGGATTTGAAGCTAAGCCTTCTAATTCGCATTGATTTGAAGCTAAATCATCTGCTTAGCTTGGATTTGAAGCTAACACGTTTATTTCACATACAGTTGAACCTAAATCATGTATATCACAAGTATTTAAAGCTGACCATTTTGTTTCGCAAGAATATTCAGCAAAGCCATTTGTTTCGCAAGAATATGAAGCTAAACCATGTGTTTCGCATGAGTTTGGAGCTAAATCATGGGTTTCGCATGGATTTGAAGCTAACTCGTTTGTTTCGCCTCCATTTGAAGCTACATCACTTATATTCGCAAGTATTTGAAGCCAAATCAGTTGTTTCGCATGGATTTGAAGCTAAACCTTCTACTTCGAACTGATCTGAAGCTAAATCATACGTTTCGCATGGATTCGAAGCTAACGCGTTTGTTTCGTCTGCATTTTAAGCTTTATCATGCATATCACAAGTATTTGAGACTAAATCATTTGATTCGCATGGATTTGAAGGTATCCTACTACATCGCATTGATTTGCAGCTAAATCATGTGTTTCGCATGGATGTGAAGCTTACTCGTTTGTTTCGCTTGCAGTTGTTGCTAAATAATGTATATCACAAGTACTTGCAGCTAAACCATTTTATTCGCTTGGATTTGAAGCTAAGCCTTCTACTTCGATTGATATGAAGCTAAATCATGTGTTTCGCGTTGATTTGAAACTAACTCGTTTGTTTCGCCTGTATTTGAAGCTTTATCAATTATATCGCAAAATATTTGAAGCTAAATAAATAGTGTCGCATGGATTTGAAGCTACGCCTTTTACTTCACATTGATTTGAAACTAAATCATGTGTTTCGCATGGATTTGAAGCAGAATCTTCCACATCGCATTGATTTGTAGCTAAATCATGTGTTTCGCATGGATTTGGATCTAGACATTCTATATCGCATTGATTTGAAGTTAGTCATGTTTTTTGCATGGATTTGTAGCTAACACGTTTGTATCGCCTGCAGTTGACTCTATATCACTTAATCGCAAGTATTTGAATCTAAATCATTGGTTCCGCATGGATTTGGAGCTGAGCCTTCTACTTGGCATTGATTTTAAGCTAAATCATGTGTTTCGCTTGGATTTGAAGCTAACTCGTTTATTTCGTATGCTGTTGAAGCTAAATCATGTATATATTACAAGTATTAGAAGCTAAACCATTTGATTCGCATGGATTTGTAGCTAAGCCTTCTACTTGGCATTGATTTGATGCAAAATCATGTGTCTCGCTTGCACTTGAAGCTTTATCAATTGTTTCTCATGGATTTGAAGCCTAATCATGTGTTTTGCATGGATTTTGAAGCTTGCTCGATTGATTCGTCTGCATTTGAAGCTATATCATTTATATCGTAAGTACATGAAGCTAAATCTTTCGATTCGCATGGCTTGGAAGCTAAATCATGTGTTTTGCATGGATTTGAAGCTAACTCGTTTTTTTCGCCTGCATTTGAAGCTATTCCATTTATACCGCAAGTATTTGAAGCTAAATCATTCGTTTCGCATGGATTTGAAGCTAAGCCTTCTACTTCGCATTGATTTGAAGCTAAATCATATGTTTCGCATGGATTTGAAGCTAAATCATATGTTTCGCACAGATTTGAAGCTAACTCGTTTGTTTCGCCTGCATTTGAAGCTATATCAATTATATCGCAAGTATTTGAAGCTAACTCGTTTGTTTCGCCTGCATTTGAAGCTATATCAATTATATCGCAAGTATTTGAAGATAAATCATTTGCGTCGCATGGCTTTGATGCTAACTCGTTTGTTTCGCCTGCATTTGGAGCTATATCACTTATATTCGCTAGTATTTGAATCTAAATCTTTCATTTTGAACCTAAATAATGTGTTTCGCATGGATTTGAAGATAATTCGTTCTTTACGCCCGCATTTGATGCTATATCACTTACATCGCCAGTATCTGAAGATAAATCGTTTGTTTCGCATGAATTTGAAGCTATGACATCAAATGCGCATTGATTTGAAACTTAATCATGTGTTTCGCATGGATTAGACGATAACTCGTTTGTTTCGCCTGCATTTGAAGCTGTATCACTTATATCGCAAGTATTTGAAGCTAAGTCATTTGTTTCGCACGGATTTGAAGCTAAGCCTTCTAATTCGCATTGATTTGAAGCTAAATCATCTGCTTAGCTTGGATTTGAAGCTAACACGTTTATTTCACATACAGTTGAACCTAAATCATGTATATCACAAGTATTTAAAGCTGACCATTTTGTTTCGCAAGAATATTCAGCAAAGCCATTTGTTTCGCAAGAATATGAAGCTAAACCATGTGTTTCGCATGAGTTTGGAGCTAAATCATGGGTTTCGCATGGATTTGAAGCTAACTCGTTTGTTTCGCCTCCATTTGAAGCTACATCACTTATATTCGCAAGTATTTGAAGCCAAATCAGTTGTTTCGCATGGATTTGAAGCTAAACCTTCTACTTCGAACTGATCTGAAGCTAAATCATACGTTTCGCATGGATTCGAAGCTAACGCGTTTGTTTCGTCTGCATTTTAAGCTTTATCATGCATATCACAAGTATTTGAGACTAAATCATTTGATTCGCATGGATTTGAAGGTATCCTACTACATCGCATTGATTTGCAGCTAAATCATGTGTTTCGCATGGATGTGAAGCTTACTCGTTTGTTTCGCTTGCAGTTGTTGCTAAATAATGTATATCACAAGTACTTGCAGCTAAACCATTTTATTCGCTTGGATTTGAAGCTAAGCCTTCTACTTCGATTGATATGAAGCTAAATCATGTGTTTCGCGTTGATTTGAAACTAACTCGTTTGTTTCGCCTGCATTTGAAGCTTTATCAATTATATCGCAAAATATTTGAAGCTAAATAAATAGTGTCGCATGGATTTGAAGCTACGCCTTTTACTTCACATTGATTTGAAACTAAATCATGTGTTTCGCATGGATTTGAAGCAGAATCTTCCACATCGCATTGATTTGTAGCTAAATCATGTGTTTCGCATGGATTTGGATCTAGACATTCTATATCGCATTGATTTGAAGTTAGTCATGTTTTTTGCATGGATTTGTAGCTAACACGTTTGTATCGCCTGCAGTTGACTCTATATCACTTAATCGCAAGTATTTGAATCTAAATCATTGGTTCCGCATGGATTTGGAGCTGAGCCTTCTACTTGGCATTGATTTTAAGCTAAATCATGTGTTTCGCTTGGATTTGAAGCTAACTCGTTTATTTCGTATGCTGTTGAAGCTAAATCATGTATATATTACAAGTATTAGAAGCTAAACCATTTGATTCGCATGGATTTGTAGCTAAGCCTTCTACTTGGCATTGATTTGATGCAAAATCATGTGTCTCGCTTGCACTTGAAGCTTTATCAATTGTTTCTCATGGATTTGAAGCCTAATCATGTGTTTTGCATGGATTTTGAAGCTTGCTCGATTGATTCGTCTGCATTTGAAGCTATATCATTTATATCGTAAGTACATGAAGCTAAATCTTTCGATTCGCATGGCTTGGAAGCTAAATCATGTGTTTTGCATGGATTTGAAGCTAACTCGTTTTTTTCGCCTGCATTTGAAGCTATTCCATTTATACCGCAAGTATTTGAAGCTAAATCATTCGTTTCGCATGGATTTGAAGCTAAGCCTTCTACTTCGCATTGATTTGAAGCTAAATCATATGTTTCGCATGGATTTGAAGCTAAATCATATGTTTCGCACAGATTTGAAGCTAACTCGTTTGTTTCGCCTGCATTTGAAGCTATATCAATTATATCGCAAGTATTTGAAGCTAACTCGTTTGTTTCGCCTGCATTTGAAGCTATATCAATTATATCGCAAGTATTTGAAGATAAATCATTTGCGTCGCATGGCTTTGATGCTAACTCGTTTGTTTCGCCTGCATTTGGAGCTATATCACTTATATTCGCTAGTATTTGAATCTAAATCTTTCATTTTGAACCTAAATAATGTGTTTCGCATGGATTTGAAGATAATTCGTTCTTTACGCCCGCATTTGATGCTATATCACTTACATCGCCAGTATCTGAAGATAAATCGTTTGTTTCGCATGAATTTGAAGCTATGACATCAAATGCGCATTGATTTGAAACTTAATCATGTGTTTCGCATGGATTAGACGATAACTCGTTTGTTTCGCCTGCATTTGAAGCTGTATCACTTATATCGCAAGTATTTGAAGCTAAGTCATTTGTTTCGCACGGATTTGAAGCTAAGCCTTCTAATTCGCATTGATTTGAAGCTAAATCATCTGCTTAGCTTGGATTTGAAGCTAACACGTTTATTTCACATACAGTTGAACCTAAATCATGTATATCACAAGTATTTAAAGCTGACCATTTTGTTTCGCAAGAATATTCAGCAAAGCCATTTGTTTCGCAAGAATATGAAGCTAAACCATGTGTTTCGCATGAGTTTGGAGCTAAATCATGGGTTTCGCATGGATTTGAAGCTAACTCGTTTGTTTCGCCTCCATTTGAAGCTACATCACTTATATTCGCAAGTATTTGAAGCCAAATCAGTTGTTTCGCATGGATTTGAAGCTAAACCTTCTACTTCGAACTGATCTGAAGCTAAATCATACGTTTCGCATGGATTCGAAGCTAACGCGTTTGTTTCGTCTGCATTTTAAGCTTTATCATGCATATCACAAGTATTTGAGACTAAATCATTTGATTCGCATGGATTTGAAGGTATCCTACTACATCGCATTGATTTGCAGCTAAATCATGTGTTTCGCATGGATGTGAAGCTTACTCGTTTGTTTCGCTTGCAGTTGTTGCTAAATAATGTATATCACAAGTACTTGCAGCTAAACCATTTTATTCGCTTGGATTTGAAGCTAAGCCTTCTACTTCGATTGATATGAAGCTAAATCATGTGTTTCGCGTTGATTTGAAACTAACTCGTTTGTTTCGCCTGCATTTGAAGCTTTATCAATTATATCGCAAAATATTTGAAGCTAAATAAATAGTGTCGCATGGATTTGAAGCTACGCCTTTTACTTCACATTGATTTGAAACTAAATCATGTGTTTCGCATGGATTTGAAGCAGAATCTTCCACATCGCATTGATTTGTAGCTAAATCATGTGTTTCGCATGGATTTGGATCTAGACATTCTATATCGCATTGATTTGAAGTTAGTCATGTTTTTTGCATGGATTTGTAGCTAACACGTTTGTATCGCCTGCAGTTGACTCTATATCACTTAATCGCAAGTATTTGAATCTAAATCATTGGTTCCGCATGGATTTGGAGCTGAGCCTTCTACTTGGCATTGATTTTAAGCTAAATCATGTGTTTCGCTTGGATTTGAAGCTAACTCGTTTATTTCGTATGCTGTTGAAGCTAAATCATGTATATATTACAAGTATTAGAAGCTAAACCATTTGATTCGCATGGATTTGTAGCTAAGCCTTCTACTTGGCATTGATTTGATGCAAAATCATGTGTCTCGCTTGCACTTGAAGCTTTATCAATTGTTTCTCATGGATTTGAAGCCTAATCATGTGTTTTGCAAGGATTTTGAAGCTTGCTCGATTGATTCGTCTGCATTTGAAGCTATATCATTTATATCGTAAGTACATGAAGCTAAATCTTTCGATTCGCATGGCTTGGAAGCTAAATCATGTGTTTTGCATGGATTTGAAGCTAACTCGTTTTTTTCGCCTGCATTTGAAGCTATTCCATTTATACCGCAAGTATTTGAAGCTAAATCATTCGTTTCGCATGGATTTGAAGCTAAGCCTTCTACTTCGCATTGATTTGAAGCTAAATCATATGTTTCGCATGGATTTGAAGCTAAGCCTTCTACTTCACATTGATTTGAAACTAAATCATGTGTTTCGCATGGATTTGAAGCTAAATCATATGTTTCGCACAGATTTGAAGCTAACTCGTTTGTTTCGCCTGCATTTGAAGCTATATCAATTATATCGCAAGTATTTGAAGATAAATCATTTGCGTCGCATGGCTTTGATGCTAACTCGTTTGTTTCGCCTGCATTTGGAGCTATATCACTTATATTCGCTAGTATTTGAATCTAAATCTTTCATTTTGAACCTAAATAATGTGTTTCGCATGGATTTGAAGATAATTCGTTCTTTACGCCCGCATTTGATGCTATATCACTTACATCGCCAGTATCTGAAGATAAATCGTTTGTTTCGCATGAATTTGAAGCTATGACATCAAATGCGCATTGATTTGAAACTTAATCATGTGTTTCGCATGGATTAGACGATAACTCGTTTGTTTCGCCTGCATTTGAAGCTGTATCACTTATATCGCAAGTATTTGAAGCTAAGTCATTTGTTTCGCACGGATTTGAAGCTAAGCCTTCTAATTCGCATTGATTTGAAGCTAAATCATCTGCTTAGCTTGGATTTGAAGCTAACACGTTTATTTCACATACAGTTGAACCTAAATCATGTATATCACAAGTATTTAAAGCTGACCATTTTGTTTCGCAAGAATATTCAGCAAAGCCATTTGTTTCGCAAGAATATGAAGCTAAACCATGTGTTTCGCATGAGTTTGGAGCTAAATCATGGGTTTCGCATGGATTTGAAGCTAACTCGTTTGTTTCGCCTCCATTTGAAGCTACATCACTTATATTCGCAAGTATTTGAAGCCAAATCAGTTGTTTCGCATGGATTTGAAGCTAAACCTTCTACTTCGAACTGATCTGAAGCTAAATCATACGTTTCGCATGGATTCGAAGCTAACGCGTTTGTTTCGTCTGCATTTTAAGCTTTATCATGCATATCACAAGTATTTGAGACTAAATCATTTGATTCGCATGGATTTGAAGGTATCCTACTACATCGCATTGATTTGCAGCTAAATCATGTGTTTCGCATGGATGTGAAGCTTACTCGTTTGTTTCGCTTGCAGTTGTTGCTAAATAATGTATATCACAAGTACTTGCAGCTAAACCATTTTATTCGCTTGGATTTGAAGCTAAGCCTTCTACTTCGATTGATATGAAGCTAAATCATGTGTTTCGCGTTGATTTGAAACTAACTCGTTTGTTTCGCCTGCATTTGAAGCTTTATCAATTATATCGCAAAATATTTGAAGCTAAATAAATAGTGTCGCATGGATTTGAAGCTACGCCTTTTACTTCACATTGATTTGAAACTAAATCATGTGTTTCGCATGGATTTGAAGCAGAATCTTCCACATCGCATTGATTTGTAGCTAAATCATGTGTTTCGCATGGATTTGGATCTAGACATTCTATATCGCATTGATTTGAAGTTAGTCATGTTTTTTGCATGGATTTGTAGCTAACACGTTTGTATCGCCTGCAGTTGACTCTATATCACTTAATCGCAAGTATTTGAATCTAAATCATTGGTTCCGCATGGATTTGGAGCTAAGCCTTCTACTTCACATTGATTTGAAACTAAATCATGTGTTTCGCATGGATTTGAAGCTATCTCGTTTGTTTCGCCTGCAGTAGAATCTATATAACTTATATAGCAAGAATTTGAAGCCAAATCATTTGTTCCGCATGGATTTGAAGCTAAGGCGTCTACATCGCATTGATATGAAGCTAAATCATGTATTTCGCTTGGATTTGAAGCTAACTGGTTTGTTTCGTCTGCATTTGAAGCTATATCACTTATTTCGATAGTATCAGAATCTAAATCATTTGTGTCGCATGGATGTGAAGCTAAACATTCTACGTGGCATTGTCTTGAAGCATAATCATGTGTTTCGCATTGATTTGCAGCTAAATCACGTGTTTCGCATGGATATGGAGCTAGATCTACTATATCGCAAGTATTTTAATCTAAATCATTGGTTTCGCATGGATTTGAAGCTGAGTCTTCTACTTCGCACTGATTTGAAGCAAAATAATGTGTTTCGCTTGGATTTGAAGCTAAATGATGTGTTTAGCATAGATGTGAAGATAACTCGTTTGTTTCGCATGCAGTTGAAGCTAAATCATGTATATCACAAGTATTTGAAGCTAAATCAATCGTTTCGCATGGGGATGAACCTAAGCCTTCTACTTCGCATTGATTTGAAGGTAAATCATTTGTTTCGTATGCATTAGTAGCTAACTCGTTTGATTCACCTGCATTTGAAGCTGTATCACCTATATTCCAAGTGTTTGAAGCTCAATCATTTGTTCCACATGGATTTGAAGCTAAACCTTATACATCGCAATGATTTGAAGCTAAATCTTGTGTATTGCATGGATTTGAAGCTAAACCTTCTACATAGCATTGATTTACAGCTAAATCATGTGTTTCGCATGGATTTGAAGCTATCTCGTTTGTTTCGCCTGCCGCATAATCTTTATCACTTATATAGCAAGTATTTGAAGCTAAATCATTTGTTCCGCATGGATTTGAAGCTAAGGCTTCTACATCGCATTGATTAGATGCTGAATCATGTGTTTCGCTTGGTTTTGAAGCTAACTCGTTTGTTTCGTCTGCATTTGATGCTATATCACTTATATCGCAAGTATCTGAACATAAATCAATTGTTTCTCATGGATTGGAAGCAAATCCTTCTACCACGCATTGATTTGAAGCTAAATCATGTGTATCGCATGGATTTTGAAGGTAACTCGTTTGATTCGTCTCCATTTGGAGCTATATCACTTATATCCCAAGTGTTTGAAGCCAAATCATTTGTTTCGCACGGACTTGAAGCTAAACATTCTACATCGCATTGATTTGAATCTAAATCATTTGTGTCGCATGGATTTGAAGCTAAACCTTCTACATAGCATTGATTTGCAGCTAAATCATGTGCTTCGCATGGATTTGAAGCTAACTCGTTTGTTTCTCCTGCATTTGAAGGTATATCACCTTTATTCCAAGGGTTTGAAGCTCAATCATTTGTTCCACATGGATTTGAATCTAATCCTTATACATCGCATTGATTTGCAGCTAAATCTTGTGTATTGCATGGATTTGAAGCAAAACCTCCTACATAGCATTGATCTACAGCTAAATCATGTGTTTCGCATGGATTCGAAGCTATCTCGTTTGTTTCGCCTGCAGTAGAATCTATATCACTTACATAGCAAGAATTTGAAGCTAAATCATTTGTTCCGCATGGATTTGAAGCTAAGGCTTCTACATCGCATTGATTTGAAGATATATCATGTGTTTCGCTTGGTTTTGAAGCTAACCCGTTTGTTTTGTCTGCATTTGATGCTATATCACTTATATCGCAAGCATCTGAACCTAAATCAACTGTTTCTCACGGATTTGAAGCAAAGTCTTCTACCACGCATTGATTTGAAGCTAAATCATGTGTATCGCATGGATTTTGAAGCTAACTCGTTTGATTCGTCTCCATTTGAAGCTATATCACTTACATCCCAAGTGTTTGAAGCTAAATCTTTTTGTTTCGCACGGATTTGAAGCTAAACATTCTACATCGCATTGATTTGAATCTAAATCATGTGTTTCGATTGGATTTGAAGCTAAACCTTCTACATCTCTTTGATATGAAGTTAAATCATGTATTTCGCTTGGATTTGAAGCTAACTGGTTTGTTTCGTCTGCATTTGAAGCTATATCACTAATTTCGATAGTATCAAAATATAAAACATTTGTGTCGCATTGATTTGAAGCTAAACCTTCTACGTGGCATTGTCTTGAAGCATAATCATGTGTTTTGCATGGATTTGAATCTAACTCGATTGTTTCGCCTGCATTTGATGCTACATCACTTATATCGCAAGTATCTCAAGCTAAATCATTTTTTCCGCATGTATTAGAAGCTAAGACATCTAGTTCGCATTGATTTGAAGCAAAATCATGAGTTTCGGATGGATTAGAAGCTAACTCGTTTGTATCGCCTGCATTTGGAGCTATATCATTTATATCGCACGTATTTGAAGCTAAAACATTTGTGTCGCATGGATTTGAAGCTAAGCCTTCTACTTCGCATTGATTTGAAACTAAATCATGTGTTTCGCTTGGATTTGAAGCTAAGTTGTTTGTTTCGCCTGCATTTGAAGCTTTATCAATTATATCGCAAGTATTTGAAGCTAAGTCATTTGATTCGCATGGATATGAAGCTAAGCCTTCTACTTCGCATTGCTTTGAAGCTAAATCATGTGTTTCGCTTGGTTTTAAAGCTAACTCGTTTGTTTCGCATCCGGTTGAAGCTAAATCAAGTTTATCACAAGTATATGAAGCTAAACCATTTGTTTTGCAAGAATATGAAACTAAACCATGTGTTTCGCTTGGATTTGAAGCTAAATCATGTGTTTCGCATAGACTTGAAGCTCCCTCGTTTGTTTCGCCTGCATTTGAAGCTATACCAATTATATCGCAAGTATTTGAAGCTAAATCATTTGCGTCGCATGGCTTTGAAGATAAGCCTTCTACTTTGAATTCATTTGAAGGTAAATCATGTGCTTCGCTTGGATTTGAAGCTAACTCGTTTGTTTCGCCTGCATTTGAAGCTATATCATTTTAGTCGCAAGTATGTGAAGCTAAATCATTTGTTTCGCATGGATTTGAAGCTAAGCCATCTACTTCGCATTGTTTTGAAACTAAATCATGTGTTTCGCATTGATTTGATGATAAATCATGTGTTTCGCTTGGATTTGATGCCAAGCCTCCTACTTCGCTTTGATTTATGGCTAAATCATATTTTCGCTTGGAGTTGAATCTTGCTCGTTTGTTTCGCATGCAGTTGAAGCTAAATCATGTATATCAGAAATATTTGAAGCTAAACCATTTGTGTCGCATGGTTTATAAGCTAAGCCTTCTACTTCGCATTGATTTGAAGATAAATCATGTGTTTCGCACAGATTTGAAGCTAACTCGTTTGTTTCGCCCTTATTTGAAGCTATATCATTTATATCGCAAGTATGTGAATCTAAATCATTTGGTTCGCATGGAGTTGAAGCTAAGGCTTCTACTTCGCATTGATTTGACACTAAATCATGTGTTTCGCTTGGATTTGAAGCTAACTCGTTCTTTTCGCCTGCATTTGATGCTGTATCAATTATATCGCAAGTATTTGAAGCTAAATCATTTCTGTCGCATGGCTTTGAAGCTAACTCGTTTGTTTCGCCTGCATTGAAGCTATATCACTTCTATCGCAAGTATTTGAAGCTAAATCATTTGTGTCGCACGGATTTGAAGCTAAGCCTTCTACTTCGCATTGATTTGAAACTAAATCATCTGTTTTGCTTGGATTTGAATCTAACTCGTTTGTTTCGCCTGCATTTGAAGCTATATCAATTATATCGCAATTATATGAAGCTAAATCATTTGTTTCTCATGTATGTGAAGCTAAGCCTTCTACTTCGCATTGATTTGAAACTAAACCATGTGTTTCGCTGGGATTTGAAGCTAACTCGTTTGTTTCGCCTGCATTTGAGGCTATATCATTTATATCGCAAGTATGTGAAGCTAAATCAATTGTTTCGCATGGATATGAAGCTATGTCTACTACTTCGCATTGATGTGAAACAAAATCATGTGTTTCGCATGGATTTGAAGCTAATTCATTTGTGTCGCATGGCTTTGAAGCTAACTCGTTTGTTTCGCCTGCATTTGATGCTATATCAATTTTATTGCAAGTATTTGAAGCTAAATCATTTGTGTTGCATGGCTTTGAAGATAAGCCTTCCACTTTGCATTAATTTGAAGGTAAATCATGTGTTTCGCTTGGATTTGAAGCTAAGTTGTTTGTTTCGCCTGCATTTGAAGCTTTATCAATTATATCGCAAGTATTTGAAGCTAAGTCATTTGATTCGCATGGATATGAAGCTAAGCCTTCTACTTCGCATTGCTTTGAAGCTAAATCATGTGTTTCGCTTGGTTTTAAAGCTAACTCGTTTGTTTCGCATCCGGTTGAAGCTAAATCAAGTTTATCACAAGTATATGAAGCTAAACCATTTGTTTTGCAAGAATATGAAACTAAACCATGTGTTTCGCTTGGATTTGAAGCTAAATCATGTGTTTCGCATAGACTTGAAGCTCCCTCGTTTGTTTCGCCTGCATTTGAAGCTATACCAATTATATCGCAAGTATTTGAAGCTAAATCATTTGCGTCGCATGGCTTTGAAGATAAGCCTTCTACTTTGAATTCATTTGAAGGTAAATCATGTGTTTCGCTTGGATTTGAAGCTAACTCGTTTGTTTCGCCTGCATTTGAAGCTATATCATTTTAGTCGCAAGTATGTGAAGCTAAATCATTTGAGTCGCATGGATTTGAAGCTAAGCCATCTACTTCGCATTGTTTTGAAACTAAATCATGTGTTTCGCATTGATTTGATGATAAATCATGTGTTTCGCTTGGATTTGATGCCAAGCCTCCTACTTCGCTTTGATTTATGGCTAAATCATATTTTCGCTTGGAGTTGAATCTTGCTCGTTTGTTTCGCATGCAGTTGAAGCTAAATCATGTATATCAGAAATATTTGAAGCTAAACCATTTGTGTCGCATGGTTTATAAGCTAAGCCTTCTACTTCGCATTGATTTGAAGATAAATCATGTGTTTCGCACAGATTTGAAGCTAACTCGTTTGTTTCGCCCTTATTTGAAGCTATATCATTTATATCGCAAGTATGTGAATCTAAATCATTTGGTTCGCATGGAGTTGAAGCTAAGGCTTCTACTTCGCATTGATTTGACACTAAATCATGTGTTTCGCTTGGATTTGAAGCTAACTCGTTCTTTTCGCCTGCATTTGATGCTGTATCAATTATATCGCAAGTATTTGAAGCTAAATCATTTCTGTCGCATGGCTTTGAAGCTAACTCGTTTGTTTCGCCTGCATTGAAGCTATATCACTTCTATCGCAAGTATTTGAAGCTAAATCATTTGTGTCGCACGGATTTGAAGCTAAGCCTTCTACTTCGCATTGATTTGAAACTAAATCATCTGTTTTGCTTGGATTTGAATCTAACTCGTTTGTTTCGCCTGCATTTGAAGCTATATCAATTATATCGCAATTATATGAAGCTAAATCATTTGTTTCTCATGTATGTGAAGCTAAGCCTTCTACTTCGCATTGATTTGAAACTAAACCATGTGTTTCGCTGGGATTTGAAGCTAACTCGTTTGTTTCGCCTGCATTTGAGGCTATATCATTTATATCGCAAGTATGTGAAGCTAAATCAATTGTTTCGCATGGATATGAAGCTATGTCTACTACTTCGCATTGATGTGAAACAAAATCATGTGTTTCGCATGGATTTGAAGCTAATTCATTTGTGTCGCATGGCTTTGAAGCTAACTCGTTTGTTTCGCCTGCATTTGATGCTATATCAATTTTATTGCAAGTATTTGAAGCTAAATCATTTGTGTTGCATGGCTTTGAAGATAAGCCTTCCACTTTGCATTAATTTGAAGGTAAATCATGTGTTTCGCTTGGATTTGAAGCTAAGCCTTCTACTTCGCATTGATTTGGAACTAAATCATGTGTTTCGCTTGGATTTGTAGCTAAGTTGTTTGTTTCGCATGCATTTGAAGCTAAATCAATCATATAGCAAGTATTTGAAGCAGAATCATTTGTGTCGCATGGCTTTGAGGATAAGCCTTCTACTTCGCATTGATTTGGAACTAAATCATGTGTTTCGCATGGATTTGAAGTTAAGTCAAGGGGTTTTGCATGGATTTGAATCTAACTCGTTTGTTTCGCCTGCATTTGAAGCTAAATCACGTTTATCACAATTATCAGAATCTAAACCATTTGTTTCGCAAGAATATGAAGCTAAACCATGTGTTTCGCATGAATTTGAAGCTAAATCATGCGTTTCGCACAGATTTGAAGCTAACTCGTTTGTTTCGCCCTTATTTGAAGCTATATCATTTATATCGCAAGTCTGTGAAGCTAAATCATTTGTTTCGCATGGAGTTGAAGCTAAGGCTTCTACTTCGCATTGATTTGACACTAAATCATGTGTTTCGCATGGATTTGAAGCTAACTCGTTTGTTTCGCCTGCATTTGATGCTGTATCAATTATATCGCAAGTATTTGAAGCTAAATCATTTGTGTCGCATGGCTTTGAAGCTAACTCGTTTGTTTCGCCTGCATTGAAGCTATATCACTTCTAGCGCAAGTATTTGAAGCTAAATCATTTGTGTCGAACGGATTTGAAGCTAAGCCTTCTACTTCGCATTGATTTGAAACTAAATCATCTATTTTGCTTGGATTTGAATCTAACTCGTTTGTTTCGCCTGCCTTTGAATCTTTATCAATTATATCGCAATTATCTGAAGCTAAATCATTTGTTTCTCATGTTTGTGAAGCTAAGCCTTCTACTTCGCATTGATTTGAAACTAAACCGTGTGTTTCGCTGGGATTTGAAGCTAACTCGCCTGTTTCGCCTGCATTTGAAGCTATATCATTTATATCGCAAGTATATGAAGCTAAACCATTTCTTTCGCAAGAATATGAAGCTAAACCATGTGTTTCGCATGGATTTGAAGCTAACTCGTTTGTTTCGCCTGCATTTGAAGATAAATCAATTATATCGCAAGTATTTGAAGCTGCATCATTTGTGTCGCATGGCTTTCAGGATAAGCCTTTTACTTCGCATTAGTTTGAAGGTAAATCATGTGTTTCGCTTGGATTTGAAGCTAACTCGTTGGTTTCGCCTGCATTTGAGGCTATATCATTTATATCGCAAGTATGTGAAGCTAAATCATTTGTTTCGCATGGATATGAAGCTATGTCTACTACTTCGCATTGATGTGAAACAAAATCATATGTTTCGCATGTATTTGAAGCTAAATCATGTGTTTCGCACAGATTTGAAGCTAACTCGTTTGTTTCGCCTGCATTTGAATCTATATCATTTATATCGCAAGTCTGTGAAGCTAAATCATTTGTTTCGCATGGAGTTGAAGCTAAGGCTTCCACTTCGCATTGATTTGACACTAAATCATGTGTTTCGCTTGGATTTGAAGCTAACTCGTTTGTTTCGCCTGCATTTGAAGCTAAATCATGTTTATCACAACTATCTGAATCTAAACCTTTTGTTTCGCAAGAATATGAAGCTAAACCATGTGTTTCGCATTGATTTGAATCTAAATCATGTGTTTCGCATGGATCTGAAGTTAAATCAAGGGGTTTCGCTTGGATTTGAAACTAACTCGTTGTTTCGCCTGCATTTTAAGCTATATCAATTATATCGCAAGTATTTGAATCTGAATCATTTGTGTCGCATGGCTTTGAGGATAAGCCTTCTACATCGCATTGATTTGAAGCTAAATCATTTGTTTCGCTTTGATTTGAAGCTAAACCATGTGTTTCGCATGAATTTGAAACTAAATCATTTGTGTCGCATGGCTTTGAAGATAAGCCATCCTCTTTGCATTAATTTGAAGCTAAATCATTTGTTTCGCATGGAGTTGAAGCTAAGCCTTCTGCTTCTCATTGATTTGAAACTAAACCATGTGTTTCGCTTGGATTTGAAGCTAACTCGTTTGTTTCGCCTGCATTTGAAGCTATATCATTTATATCGCAAGTATTTGAATCTGAATCATTTGTGTCGCATGGCTTTGAGGATAAGCCTTCTACTTCGCATTAATTTGAAGGTAAATCATGTGTTTCGCTTGGATTTGAAGCTAACTCGTTTGTTTCGCATGCATTTGAAGCTATATCATTTATATCGCAAGTATATGAAGCTAAACCATTTGTTTCGCAAGAATATGAAGCTAAACCATGTGTTTCGTTTTCGATTTGAAACTAACTCGTTTGTTTCGCCTGCATTTGAAGCTATATCAATTATATCGCAAGTATTTGAATCTGAATCATTTGTGTCGCATGGCTTTGAGGATAAGCCTTCTACTTCGCATTAATTTGAAGGTAAATCGTGTGTTTCGCTTGGATTTGAAGCTAAGCCGTTTGTTTCGCCTGCATTTGAAGCTATATCATTTATATCGCAAGTATGTGAAACTAAATCATTTGTTTCGCATGGATATGAAGCTATGCCTACTACTTCGCATTGATTTGTATCTAAATCATGTGCTTCGCATGGATTTGAAGGTAAATCATGTGTTTCGAATGGATTTGAAATTAACTCGTTTGTTTCGACTGCATTTGAAGCTAAATCATGTTTATCACAAGTATCTGAATCTAAACCATTTGTTTTGCAAGAATATGAAGCTAAACCATGTGTTTCGCATGAATTTGAAGCTAAATCATGTGTTTTGCACAGATTTGAAGCTAACTTGTTTGTTTCGCCTGCATTTGATGCTGTATCAATTATATCGCAAGTATTTGCAGCTAAATCATTTGTGTCGCATGGCTTTGAAGCTAAATCGTTTGTTTCGCCTGCATTTGAAGCTTTATCAATTATATCGCAATTATCTGAAGCTAAATCATTTGTTTCTCATGTATGTGAAGCTAAGCATTCTACTTCGCATTGATTTGAAACTAAACCATGTGTTTCGCTGGGATTTGAAGCTAACTCGTTTGTTTCGCCTGCATTTGAGGCTATATCATTTATATCGCAAGTATGTGAAGCTAAATCATTTGTTTCGCATGGATATGAAGCTATGTCTACTACTTCGCATTGATGTGAAACAAAATCATATGTTTCGCATGTATTTGAAGCTAAATCATGTGTTTCGCACAGATTTGAAGCTAACTCGTTTGTTTCGCCTGCATTTGAATCTATATCATTTACATCGCAAGTCTGTGAAGCTAAACGATTTGTGTCGCATGGCTTTGAGGATAAGCCTTCTACTTCGCATTGATTTGAAAATAAACCATGTGTTTCGCTTGGATTTGAAGCTAACTCGTTTGTTTCGCCTGCATTTGAGGCTATATCATTTATATCGCTAGTATGTGAAGCTAAATCATTTGTTTCGCATGGCTTTGAAGCTAAGCCTTCAACTTCGCATTGATTTGACGCTAAATCATGTGTTTCGCACAGATTTGAAGCTAACTCGTTTGTTTCGCCTGCATTTGATGCTATATCAATTATATTGCATGTATTTGAAGCTAAATCATTTGTGTTGCATGGCTTTGAAGATAAGCCTTCCACTTTGCATTAATTTGAAGGTAAATCATGTGTTTCGCTTGGATTTGAAGCTAACCCTTCTACTTCGCATTAATTTGAAGGTAAATCATGTGTTTCGCTTGGATTTGAAACTAATTCATTGTTTCGCCTGCATTTTAAGCTATATCAATTATATCGCAAGTATTTGAATCTGAATCATTTGTGTCGCATGGCTTTGAGGATAAGCCTTCTACATCGCATTGATTTGAAGCTAAATCATTTGTTTCGCTTTGATTTGAAGCTAAACCATGTGTTTCGCATGAATTTGAAACTAAATCATTTGTGTCGCATGGCTTTGAAGATAAGCCATCCTCTTTGCATTAATTTGAAGGTAAATCATGTGTTTCGCATGGATATGAAGCTAAGCCTTCTGCTTCTCATTGATTTGAAACTAAACCATGTGTTTCGCTTGGATTTGAAGCTAACTCGTTTGTTTCGCCTGCATTTGAAACTATATCATTTATATCGCAAGTATATGAAGCTAAACCATTTGTTTCGCAAGAATATGAAGCTAAACCATGTGTTTCGCTTTCGATTTGAAACTAACTCGTTTGTTTCGCCTGCATTTGAAGCTATATCAATTATATCGCAAGTATTTGAATCTGAATCATTTGTGTCGCATGGCTTTGAGGATAAACCTTCTACTTCGCATTAATTTGAAGGTAAATCGTGTGTTTCGCTTGGCTTTAAAGCTAACTCGTTTGTTTCGCATGCGGTTGAAGCTAAATCAAGTTTATCACAAGTATATGAAGCTAAACCATTTGTTTTGCAAGAATATGAAACTAAACCATGTGTTTCGCTTGGATTTGAAGCTAAATCATGTGTTTCGCATAGACTTGAAGCTCCCTCGTTTGTTTCGCCTGCATTTGAAGCTATACCAATTATATCGCAAGTATTTGAAGCTAAATCATTTGCGTCGCATGGAGTTGAAGCTAAGGCTTCTACTTCGCATTGATTTGACACTAAATCATGTGTTTCGCTTGGATTTGAAGCTAACTCGTTTGTTTCGCCTGCATTTGATGCTGTATCAATTATATCGCAAGTATTCGAAGCTAAATCATTTCTGTCGCATGGCTTTGAAGCTAACTCGTTTGTTTCGCCTGCATTGAAGCTATATCACTTCTATCGCAAGTATTTGAAACTAAATCATTTGTGTCGCACGGATTTGAAGCTAAGCCTTCTACTTCGCATTGATTTGAAACTAAATCATCTGTTTTGCTTGGATTTGAATCTAACTCGTTTGTTTCGCCTGCATTTGAAGCTTTATCAATTATATCGCAATTATCTGAAGCTAAATCATTTGTTTCTCATGTATGTGAAGCTAAGCCTTCTACTTCGCATTGATTTGAAACTAAACCATGTGTTTCGCTGGGATTTGAAGCTAACTCGTTTGTTTCGCCTGCATTTGATGCTATATCAATTATATTGCAAGTATTTGAAGCTAAATCATTTGTGTTGCATGGCTTTGATGATAAGCCTTCCACTTTGCATTAATTTGAAGGTAAATCATGTGTTTCGCTTGGATTTGAAGCTAAGCCTTCTACTTCGCATTGATTTGGAACTAAATCATGTGTTTCGCTTGGATTTGTAGCTAAGTTGTTTGTTTCGCATGCATTTGAAGCTAAATCAATCATATAGCAAGTATTTGAAGCAGAATCATTTTTGTCGCATGGCTTTGAGGATAAGCCTTCTACTTCGAATTAATTTGAAGGTAAGTCATGTGTTTCGCTTGGATTTGAAGCTATGCCTACTACTTCGCATTGATTTGTAACTAAATCATGTGTTTCGCATGGATTTGAAGGTAAATCATGTGTTTCGCATGGATTTGAAACTATCTCGTTTGTTTCGCCTGCATTTGAAGCTAAATCATGTTTATCACAAGTATCTGAATCTAAACCATTTGTTTCGCAAGAATATGAAGCTAAACCATGTGTTTCGCTTGGATTTGAAGGTAACTCGTTTGTTTCGCCTGCATTTGAAGCTATATCATTTATATTGCTAGTATGTGAAGCTAAATCATTTGTTTCGCATGGATATGAAGCTATGTCTACTACTTCGCATTGATTTGAAACTAAATCATGTGTTTCGCATGGATTTGAAGCTACATCATGTGTTTCGCATGGATGTGAAACTAACTCGATGTTTCGCCTGCATTTTAAGCTATATCAATTATATCGCAAGTATTTGAATCTGAATCATTTGTGTCGCATGGCTTTGAGGATAAGCCTTCTACATCGCATTGATTTGAAGCTAAATCATTTGTTTCGCTTTGATTTGAAGCTAAACCATGTGTTTCGCATGAATTTGAAACTAAATCATTTGTGTCGCATGGCTTTGAAGATAAGCCATCCTCTTTGCATTAATTTGAAGCTAAATCATTTGTTTCGCATGGAGTTGAAGCTAAGCCTTCTGCTTCTCATTGATTTGAAACTAAACCATGTGTTTCGCTTGGATTTGAAGCTAACTCGTTTGTTTCGCCTGCATTTGAAGCTATATCATTTATATCGCAAGTATTTGAATCTGAATCATTTGTGTCGCATGGCTTTGAGGATAAGCCTTCTACTTCGCATTAATTTGAAGGTAAATCATGTGTTTCGCTTGGATTTGAAGCTAACTCGTTTGTTTCGCATGCATTTGAAGCTATATCATTTATATCGCAAGTATATGAAGCTAAACCATTTGTTTCGCAAGAATATGAAGCTAAACCATGTGTTTCGTTTTCGATTTGAAACTAACTCGTTTGTTTCGCCTGCATTTGAAGCTATATCAATTATATCGCAAGTATTTGAATCTGAATCATTTGTGTCGCATGGCTTTGAGGATAAGCCTTCTACTTCGCATTAATTTGAAGGTAAATCGTGTGTTTCGCTTGGATTTGAAGCTAAGCCGTTTGTTTCGCCTGCATTTGAAGCTATATCATTTATATCGCAAGTATGTGAAACTAAATCATTTGTTTCGCATGGATATGAAGCTATGCCTACTACTTCGCATTGATTTGTATCTAAATCATGTGCTTCGCATGGATTTGAAGGTAAATCATGTGTTTCGAATGGATTTGAAATTAACTCGTTTGTTTCGACTGCATTTGAAGCTAAATCATGTTTATCACAAGTATCTGAATCTAAACCATTTGTTTTGCAAGAATATGAAGCTAAACCATGTGTTTCGCATGAATTTGAAGCTAAATCATGTGTTTTGCACAGATTTGAAGCTAACTTGTTTGTTTCGCCTGCATTTGATGCTGTATCAATTATATCGCAAGTATTTGCAGCTAAATCATTTGTGTCGCATGGCTTTGAAGCTAAATCGTTTGTTTCGCCTGCATTTGAAGCTTTATCAATTATATCGCAATTATCTGAAGCTAAATCATTTGTTTCTCATGTATGTGAAGCTAAGCATTCTACTTCGCATTGATTTGAAACTAAACCATGTGTTTCGCTGGGATTTGAAGCTAACTCGTTTGTTTCGCCTGCATTTGAGGCTATATCATTTATATCGCAAGTATGTGAAGCTAAATCATTTGTTTCGCATGGATATGAAGCTATGTCTACTACTTCGCATTGATGTGAAACAAAATCATATGTTTCGCATGTATTTGAAGCTAAATCATGTGTTTCGCACAGATTTGAAGCTAACTCGTTTGTTTCGCCTGCATTTGAATCTATATCATTTACATCGCAAGTCTGTGAAGCTAAACGATTTGTGTCGCATGGCTTTGAGGATAAGCCTTCTACTTCGCATTGATTTGAAAATAAACCATGTGTTTCGCTTGGATTTGAAGCTAACTCGTTTGTTTCGCCTGCATTTGTGGCTATATCATTTATATCGCTAGTATGTGAAGCTAAATCATTTGTTTCGCATGGCTTTGAAGCTAAGCCTTCAACTTCGCATTGATTTGACGCTAAATCATGTGTTTCGCACAGATTTGAAGCTAACTCGTTTGTTTCGCCTGCATTTGATGCTATATCAATTATATTGCATGTATTTGAAGCTAAATCATTTGTGTTGCATGGCTTTGAAGATAAGCCTTCCACTTTGCATTAATTTGAAGGTAAATCATGTGTTTCGCTTGGATTTGAAGCTAACCCTTCTACTTCGCATTAATTTGAAGGTAAATCATGTGTTTCGCTTGGATTTGAAACTAATTCATTGTTTCGCCTGCATTTTAAGCTATATCAATTATATCGCAAGTATTTGAATCTGAATCATTTGTGTCGCATGGCTTTGAGGATAAGCCTTCTACATCGCATTGATTTGAAGCTAAATCATTTGTTTCGCTTTGATTTGAAGCTAAACCATGTGTTTCGCATGAATTTGAAACTAAATCATTTGTGTCGCATGGCTTTGAAGATAAGCCATCCTCTTTGCATTAATTTGAAGGTAAATCATGTGTTTCGCATGGATATGAAGCTAAGCCTTCTGCTTCTCATTGATTTGAAACTAAACCATGTGTTTCGCTTGGATTTGAAGCTAACTCGTTTGTTTCGCCTGCATTTGAAACTATATCATTTATATCGCAAGTATATGAAGCTAAACCATTTGTTTCGCAAGAATATGAAGCTAAACCATGTGTTTCGCTTTCGATTTGAAACTAACTCGTTTGTTTCGCCTGCATTTGAAGCTATATCAATTATATCGCAAGTATTTGAATCTGAATCATTTGTGTCGCATGGCTTTGAGGATAAGCCTTCTACTTCGCATTAATTTGAAGGTAAATCGTGTGTTTCGCTTGGCTTTAAAGCTAACTCGTTTGTTTCGCATGCGGTTGAAGCTAAATCAAGTTTATCACAAGTATATGAAGCTAAACCATTTGTTTTGCAAGAATATGAAACTAAACCATGTGTTTCGCTTGGATTTGAAGCTAAATCATGTGTTTCGCATAGACTTGAAGCTCCCTCGTTTGTTTCGCCTGCATTTGAAGCTATACCAATTATATCGCAAGTATTTGAAGCTAAATCATTTGCGTCGCATGGAGTTGAAGCTAAGGCTTCTACTTCGCATTGATTTGACACTAAATCATGTGTTTCGCTTGGATTTGAAGCTAACTCGTTTGTTTCGCCTGCATTTGATGCTGTATCAATTATATCGCAAGTATTCGAAGCTAAATCATTTCTGTCGCATGGCTTTGAAGCTAACTCGTTTGTTTCGCCTGCATTGAAGCTATATCACTTCTATCGCAAGTATTTGAAACTAAATCATTTGTGTCGCACGGATTTGAAGCTAAGCCTTCTACTTCGCATTGATTTGAAACTAAATCATCTGTTTTGCTTGGATTTGAATCTAACTCGTTTGTTTCGCCTGCATTTGAAGCTTTATCAATTATATCGCAATTATCTGAAGCTAAATCATTTGTTTCTCATGTATGTGAAGCTAAGCCTTCTACTTCGCATTGATTTGAAACTAAACCATGTGTTTCGCTGGGATTTGAAGCTAACTCGTTTGTTTCGCCTGCATTTGAAGCTATATCAATTATATCGCAAGTATTTGAAGCTAAAGCATTTGTGTCGCATGGCTTTGAAGATAAGCCTTCTACTTTGCATTAATTTGAAGGTAAATCATGTGTTTCGCTTGGATTTGAAGGTAACTCGTTTGTTTCGCCTGCATTTGATGCTATATCAATTATATCGCAAGTATTTGAATCTGAATCATTTGTGTCGCATGGCTTTGAGGATAAGCCTTCTACTTCACATTAATTTGAAGGTAAATCATGTGTTTCGCTTGGATTTGAAGCTAACTCGTTTGTTTCGCCTGCATTTGAAGCTATATCATTTATATCGCAAGTATGTGAAACTAAATCATTTCTTTCGCATGGATATGAAGCTATGCCTACTACTTCGCATTGATTTGTAACTAAATCATGTGTTTCGCATGGATTTGAAGGTAAATCATGTGTTTCGCATGGATTTGAAACTATCTCGTTTGTTTCGCCTGCATTTGAAGCTAAATCATGTTTATCACAAGTATCTGAATCTAAACCATTTGTTTCGCAAGAATATGAAGCTAAACCATGTGTTTCGCTTGGATTTGAAGGTAACTCGTTTGTTTCGCCTGCATTTGAAGCTATATCAATTATATCGCAAGTATTTGAAGCTAAATCATTTGTGTCTCATGGCTTTGAAGAAAGCCTTCTACTATGCATTAATTTGAAGGTAAATCATGCGTTTCGCTTGGATTTGAAGGTAACTCGTTTGTTTCGCCTGCATTTGAAGCTAAATCATGTTTATCACAATTATCTGAATCTAAACCATTTGTTTCGCAAGAATATGAAGCTAAACCATGTGTTTCGCATGAATTTGAAGCTAAATCATGTATTTCGCACAGATTTGAAGCTAACTCGTTTGTTTCGCCTGCATTGAAACTGTATCACTTATATCACTTATCTATCGCAAGTATTTGATGGTTTCGCTTGGACTTGAAGGTAACTCGTTTGTTTCGCCCTTATTTGAAGCTATATCATTTATATCGCAAGTCTGTGAAGCTAAATTATTTGTTTCGCATGGAGTTGAAGCTAAGGCTTCTACTTCGCATTGATTTGACGCTAAATCATGTGTTTCGCTTGGATTTGAAGCTAACTCGTTTGTTTCGCCTGCATTTGATGCTGTATCAATTATATCGCAAGTATTTGAAGTTAAATCATTTGTGTCGCATGGCTTTGTAGCTTACTCGTTTGTTTCGCCTGCTTTGAAGCTATATCACTTCTATCGCAAGTATTTGAAGCTAAATCATTTGTGTCGCATGGATTTGAAGCTAAGCCTTCTACTTCGCATTGATTTGAAACTAAATCATCTGTTTCGCTTGGATTTGAAGCTAACTCGTTTGTTTTTCCTGCATTTGAAGCTTTATCAATTATATCGCAAGTATTTGAAGCTAAACGATTTGTGTCGCATGGCTTTGAGGATAAGCTTTCTACTTCGCATTGATTTGAAAATAAACCATGTGTTTCGCTTGGATTTGAAGCTAACTCGTTTGTTTCGCCTGCATTTGAGGCTATATCATTTATATCGCTAGTATGTGAAGCTAAATCATTTGTTTCGCATGGATATGAAGCTATGTCTACTACTTCGCATTGATTTGAAACTAAATCATGTGTTTCGCAAGTATTTGAAGCAAAATCATTTGTGTCGCATGGATTTGAAGCTAACTCGTTTGTTTCACCTGCATTGAAGCTAAATCACTTCTATCGCAAGTATTTGAAGCTAAATCATGTGTTTCGCTTGGATTTGAAGCTAAGCCTTCTACTTCGCATTGATTTGGAACTAAATCATGTGTTTCGCATGGATTTGTAGCTAAGTTGTTTGTTTCGCATGCATTTGAAGCTAAATCAATCATATAGCAAGTATTTGAAGCAGAATCATTTGTGTCGCATGGCTTTGAGGATAAGCCTTCTACTTCGCATTAATTTGAAGGTAAGTCATGTGTTTCGCTTGGATTTGAAGCTATGTCTACTACTTCGCATTGATTTGAAACTAAATCATGTGTTTCGCATGGATTTGGAGCTAAATCATGTGTTTCGCATGGATGTGAAGCTAACTCGATGTTTCGCCTGCATTTGAAGCTAAATCATGTTTATCACAAGTACCTGAATCTAAACTATTTGTTTCGCAAGAATATGAAGCTAAACCATCTGTTTCGCATGAATTTGCAGCTAAGTCATGTGTTTCGCACAGATTTGAAGCTGACTCGTTTGTTTCGCCTGCATTCGATGCTATATCAATTATATTGCAAGTATTTGAAGCACAATCATTTGTGTTGCATGGCTTTGAAGATAAGCCTTCTACTTCGCATTGATTTGAAACTAAATCATCTGTTTCGCTTGGATTTGAAGCTAACTCGTTTGTTTCGAAAGCATTTGAAGCTTTATCAATTATATCGCAAGTATTTGAAGCTAAACGATTTCTGTCGCATGGCTTTGAGGATAAGCCTTCTACTTCGCATTGATTTGAAACTAAACCATGTGTTTCGCTTGGATTTGAAGCTAACTCGTTTGCTTCGCCTGCATTTGAAGCTAAATCAATCATATCGCAAGTATTTGAAGCAGAATCGTTTGTGTCGCATGGCTTTGAGGATAAGCCTTCTAATTCGCATTAATTTGAATGTAAATCATGTGTTTCGCACAGATTTGAAGCTAACTCGTTTGTTTCGCTCTTATTTGAAGCTATATCATTTATATCGCAAGTCTGTGAAGCTAAATCATTTGTTTCGCATGGAGTTGAAGCTAAGGCTTCTACTTCGCATTGATTTGATACTAAATCATGTGTTTGGCATGGTTTTAAAGCTAGCTCGTTTGTTTCGCATGCGGATGAAGCTAAATCAAGTGTATCACAAGTATATGAAGCTAAACCATATGTGTCGCAAGAATATGAAGCTAAACCATGTGTATCGCTTGGATTTGAACCTAAATCATGAGTTTCGCATAGACTTGAAGCTGACTCGTTTGTTTCGCCTGCATTTGAAGCTATATCAATTATATCGCAACTATTTGAAGCTAAATCATTTGTGTCGCATGGTTTTGAATATAAGCCTTCTACTTTATATTAATTTGAAGGTAAATCATGTGTTTCGCTTGGAATTGAAGCTAACTCGTTTGTTTCGCCTGCATTTGAAGCTATAACACATATATCGCAAGTATTTGAAGCTAAGTCATTTGATTCGCATGGATATGAAGCTGAGCCTTCTACATCGCACTGATTTGAAGCTAAATCATGTGTTTCGCTTGGTTTTAAAGCTAACTCGTTTGTTTCGCATGCGGTTGAAGCTAAATCATGTTTATCACAAGTATATGAAGCTAAACCATTTGTTTCGCAAGAATATGAAGCTAAACCATGTGTTTCGCTTGGATTTGAAGCTAAATCATGTGTTTTGCATGGATTTGAAACTAACTCGTTTGCTTCGCCTGCATTTGAAGCTAAATCATGTTTATCACAAGTATCTGAATCTAAACCATTTGTTTCGCAACAATATGAAGCTAAACCACGTGTTTCGCATGAATTTGAAGCTAAATCATGTGTTTCGCATAGACTTGAAGCTAACTCGTTTGTTTCGCCTGCATTTGAAGCTATATCACTTCTATCGCAGGTATTTGAAGCTAAATCATTCGTATGGCATCGATTTGAAGCTAAGCCTTCTACTTCGCATTGATTTGAAGCTAAATCGTGTATTTCGCTTGGATTTTAAACTAACGCGTTTGTTTCGCATGCAGTTGAAGCTAAATCGTGTTTATCACAAGTATCTGAAGCTAAGCCACTTGTTTCGCAAGCATATGAAGCTAAACCATGTGCTTCGCATTGATTTGAAGCTAAATCATGTGTTCCGCATGGATTTGAAGCTAACTCGTTTGTTTTGCCTACATTTGAAGATATATCGTTTATATCGCAAGTATTTGAAGCTAAATCATTTGTTTCGTATGAATTTTAAGCTAAATCATGTGTTTCGCATGGAATTGAAGCTACCTGGTTTGTTTCGCCTGCATTTGAAGCTATATCATTTACGTCGCAAGTATTTGAAGCTAAATCATTTGTTTCGCATGGATTTGAAGTTAAGCCATCTACTTCGCATTGATTTGAAACTAAATCATCTGTTTCGCTTGGATTTGAAGCTAACTCGTTTGTTTCGCCTGCATTTGAAGCTTTATCAATTATATCGCAAGTATTTGAAGCTAAACGATTTGTTTCGCATGGCTTTGAGGATAAGCCTACTACTTCGCATTGATTTGAAACTAAATCATGTGTTTCGCATGTATTTGAAGCTAAATCATGTATTTCGCACAGATTTGAAGCTAACTCGTTTGTTTCGCCTGCATTTGATGCTGTATCAATTATATCGCAAGTATTTGAAGCTAAATCATTTGTGTCGCATGGATATGAAGCTATGTCTACTACTTCGCATTGATATGAAACTAAATCATGTGTTTCGCATGGATTTTAAGCTAAATCATGTGTTTCGCATGGATGTGAAACTAACTCGATGTTTCGCCTGCATTTGAAGCTAAATCATGTTTATCACAAGTACCTGAATCTAAACCATTTGTTTCGCAAGAATATGAAGCTAAACCGTGTGTTTCGCATGAATTTGAAGCTAAGTCATGTGTTTCGCACAGATTTGAAGCTAACTCGTTTGTTTCGCCTGCATTTGAAGCTATATCAATTATATCGCAAGTATTTGAAGCTAAATCATTTGTGTCGCATGGCTTTGAAGATAAGCCTTCTACTTTGCATTAATTTGAAGGTAAATCATGTGTTTCGCTTGGATTTGAAGGTAACTCGTTTCTTTCGCCTGCATTTGATGCTATATCAATTATATCGCAAGTATTTGAATCTGAATCATTTGTGTCGCATGGCTTTGAGGATAAGCCTTCCACTTCACATTAATTTGAAGGTAAATCATGTGTTTCGCTTGGATTTGAAGCTAACTCGTTTGTTTCGCCTGCATTTGAAGCTAAATCATGTTTATCACAAGTATCTGAATCTAAACCATTTGTTTCGCAAGAATATGAAGCTAAACCATGTGTTTCGCTTGGATTTGAAGGTAACTCGTTTGTTTCGCCTGCATTTGAAGCTATATCAATTATATCGCAAGTATTTGAAGCTAAATCATTTGTGTCTCATGGCTTTGAAGAAAGCCTTCTACTATGCATTAATTTGAAGGTAAATCATGCGTTTCGCTTGGATTTGAAGGTAACTCGTTTGTTTCGCCTGCATTTGAAGCTAAATCATGTTTATCACAATTATCTGAATCTAAACCATTTGTTTCGCAAGAATATGAAGCTAAACCATGTGTTTCGCATGAATTTGAAGCTAAATCATGTATTTCGCACAGATTTGAAGCTAACTCGTTTGTTTCGCCTGCATTGAAACTGTATCACTTATATCACTTATCTATCGCAAGTATTTGATGGTTTCGCTTGGACTTGAAGGTAACTCGTTTGTTTCGCCCTTATTTGAAGCTATATCATTTATATCGCAAGTCTGTGAAGCTAAATTATTTGTTTCGCATGGAGTTGAAGCTAAGGCTTCTACTTCGCATTGATTTGACGCTAAATCATGTGTTTCGCTTGGATTTGAAGCTAACTCGTTTGTTTCGCCTGCATTTGATGCTGTATCAATTATATCGCAAGTATTTGAAGTTAAATCATTTGTGTCGCATGGCTTTGAAGCTTACTCGTTTGTTTCGCCTGCTTTGAAGCTATATCACTTCTATCGCAAGTATTTGAAGCTAAATCATTTGTGTCGCATGGATTTGAAGCTAAGCCTTCTACTTCGCATTGATTTGAAACTAAATCATCTGTTTCGCTTGGATTTGAAGCTAACTCGTTTGTTTTTCCTGCATTTGAAGCTTTATCAATTATATCGCAAGTATTTGAGGCTAAACGATTTGTGTCGCATGGCTTTGAGGATAAGCCTTCTACTTCGCATTGATTTGAAAATAAAACATGTGTTTCGCTTGGATTTGAAGCTAACTCGTTTGTTTCGCCTGCATTTGAGGCTATATCATTTATATCGCTAGTATGTGAAGCTAAATCATTTGTTTCGCATGGATATGAAGCTATGTCTACTACTTCGCATTGATTTGAAACTAAATCATGTGTTTCGCAAGTATTTGAAGCTAAATCATTTGTGTCGCATGGCTTTGAAGCTAACTCGTTTGTTTCACCTGCATTGAAGCTAAATCACTTCTATCGCAAGTATTTGAAGCTAAATCATGTGTTTCGCTTGGATTTGAAGCTAAGCCTTCTACTTCGCATTGATTTGGAACTAAATCATGTGTTTCGCATGGATTTGTAGCTAAGTTGTTTGTTTCGCATGCATTTGAAGCTAAATCAATCATATAGCAAGTATTTGAAGCAGAATCATTTGTGTCGCATGGCTTTGAGGATAAGCCTTCTACTTCGCATTAATTTGAAGGTAAGTCATGTGTTTCGCTTGGATTTGAAGCTATGTCTACTACTTCGCATTGATTTGAAACTAAATCATGTGTTTCGCATGGATTTGGAGCTAAATCATGTGTTTCGCATGGATGTGAAGCTAACTCGATGTTTCGCCTGCATTTGAAGCTAAATCATGTTTATCACAAGTACCTGAATCTAAACTATTTGTTTCGCAAGAATATGAAGCTAAACCATCTGTTTCGCATGAATTTGAAGCTAAGTCATGTGTTTCGCACAGATTTGAAGCTAACTCGTTTGTTTCGCCTGCATTTGAAGCTATATCAATTATATCGCAAGTATTTGAAGCTAAATCATTTGTGTCGCATGGCTTTGAAGCTAACTCGTTTGTTTCGCCTGCATTGAAGCTATATCACTTCTATCGCAAGTATTTGAAGCTAAATCATTTGTGTCGCATGGCTTTGAAGCTAAGCCTTCTACTTCGCATTGATTTGACGCTAAATCATGTGTTTCGCACAGATTTGAAGCTGACTCGTTTGTTTCGCCTGCATTCGATGCTATATCAATTATATTGCAAGTATTTGAAGCACAATCATTTGTGTTGCATGGCTTTGAAGATAAGCCTTCTACTTCGCATTGATTTGAAACTAAATCATCTGTTTCGCTTGGATTTGAAGCTAACTCGTTTGTTTCGAAAGCATTTGAAGCTTTATCAATTATATCGCAAGTATTTGAAGCTAAACGATTTCTGTCGCATGGCTTTGAGGATAAGCCTTCTACTTCGCATTGATTTGAAACTAAACCATGTGTTTCGCTTGGATTTGAAGCTAACTCGTTTGCTTCGCCTGCATTTGAAGCTAAATCAATCATATCGCAAGTATTTGAAGCAGAATCGTTTGTGTCGCATGGCTTTGAGGATAAGCCTTCTAATTCGCATTAATTTGAATGTAAATCATGTGTTTCGCACAGATTTGAAGCTAACTCGTTTGTTTCGCTCTTATTTGAAGCTATATCATTTATATCGCAAGTCTGTGAAGCTAAATCATTTGTTTCGCATGGAGTTGAAGCTAAGGCTTCTACTTCGCATTGATTTGATACTAAATCATGTGTTTGGCATGGTTTTAAAGCTAGCTCGTTTGTTTCGCATGCGGATGAAGCTAAATCAAGTTTATCACAAGTATATGAAGCTAAACCATATGTGTCGCAAGAATATGAAGCTAAACCATGTGTATCGCTTGGATTTGAAGCTAAATCATGAGTTTCGCATAGACTTGAAGCTGACTCGTTTGTTTCGCCTGCATTTGAAGCTATGTCAATTATATCGCAACTATTTGAAGCTAAATCATTTGTGTCGCATGGTTTTGAATATAAGCCTTCTACTTTATATTAATTTGAAGGTAAATCATGTGTTTCGCTTGGATTTGAAGCTAACTCGTTTGTTTCGCCTGCATTTGAAGCTATAACACATATATCGCAAGTATTTGAAGCTAAGTCATTTGATTCGCATGGATATGAAGCTGAGCCTTCTACATCGCACTGATTTGAAGCTAAATCATGTGTTTCGCTTGGTTTTAAAGCTAACTCGTTTGTTTCGCATGCGGTTGAAGCTAAATCATGTTTATCACAAGTATATGAAGCTAAACCATTTGTTTCGCAAGAATATGAAGCTAAACCATGTGTTTCGCTTGGATTTGAAGCTAAATCATGTGTTTCGCATGGATTTGAAACTAACTCGTTTGCTTCGCCTGCATTTGAAGCTAAATCATGTTTATCACAAGTATCTGAATCTAAACCATTTGTTTCGCAACAATATGAAGCTAAACCACGTGTTTCGCATGAATTTGAAGCTAAATCATGTGTTTCGCATAGACTTGAAGCTAACTCGTTTGTTTCGCCTGCATTTGAAGCTATATCACTTCTATCGCAGGTATTTGAAGCTAAATCATTCGTATGGCATCGATTTGAAGCTAAGCCTTCTACTTCGCATTGATTTGAAGCTAAATCGTGTATTTCGCTTGGATTTTAAACTAACGCGTTTGTTTCGCATGCAGTTGAAGCTAAATCGTGTTTATCACAAGTATCTGAAGCTAAGCCACTTGTTTCGCAAGCATATGAAGCTAAACCATGTGCTTCGCAATGATTTGAAGCTAAATCATGTGTTCCGCATGGATTTGAAGCTAACTCGTTTGTTTTGCCTACATTTGAAGGTACATCGTTTATATCGCAAGTATTTGAAGCTAAATCATTTGTTTCGTATGAATTTTAAGCTAAATCATGTGTTTCGCATGGAATTGAAGCTACCTGGTTTGTTTCGCCTGCATTTGAAGCTATATCATTTACGTCGCAAGTATTTGAAACTAAATCATTTGTTTCGCATGGATTTGAAGTTAAGCCATCTACTTCGCATTGATTTGAAACTAAATCGTCTGTTTCGCTTGGATTTGAAGCTAACTCGTTTGTTTCGCCTGCATTTGAAGCTTTATCAATTATATCGCAAGTATTTGAAGCTAAACGATTTGTTTCGCATGGCTTTGAGGATAAGCCTACTACTTCGCATTGATTTGAAACTAAATCATGTGTTTCGCATGTATTTGAAGCTAAATCATGTATTTCGCACAGATTTGAAGCTAACTCGTTTGTTCCGCCCTTATTTGAAGCTATATCATTTATATCGCAAGTCTGTGAAGCTAAATCATTTGTTTCGCATGGAGTTGGCTTCTACTTCGCATTGATTTGATACTAAATCATGTGTTTGGCTTGGTTTTAAAGCTAGCTCGTTTGTTTCGCATGCGGATGAAGCTAAATCAAGTTTATCTCAAGTATATGAAGCTCAACCATATGTTTCGCAAGAATATGAAGCTAAACCATGTGTTTCGCTTGGATTTGAAGCTAAATCATGAGTTTCGCATAGACTTGAAGCTGACTCGTTTGTTTCGCCTGCATTTGAAGCTATATCAACTATATCGCAAGTATTTGAAGCTAAATCATTTGTGTCGCATGGCTTTGAAGCTAAGCCTTCTACTTCGCATTGATTTGACGCTAAATCATGTGTTTCGCACAGATTTGAAGCTAACTCGTTTGTTCCACCTGCATTTGATGCTATATCAATTATATTGCATGTATTTGAAGCTAAATCATTTGTGTTGCATGGCTTTGAAGATAAGCCTTCCACTTTGCATTAATTTGAAGGTAAATCATGTGTTTCGCTTGGATTTGAAGCTAAGCCTTCTACTTCGCATTGATTTGGAACTAAATCATGTGTTTCGCTTGGATTTGTAGCTAAGTTGTTTGTTTCGCATGCATTTGAAGCTAAATCAATCATATAGCAAGTATTTGAAGCAGAATCATTTGTGTCGCATGGCTTTGAGGATAAGCCTTCTACTTCGCATTAATTTGAAGGTAAGTCATGTGTTACGCTTGGATTTGAAGCTATGTCTACTACTTCGCATTGATTTGAAACTAAATCATGTGTTTCGTATGGATTTAAAGCTAAATCATGTGTTTCGCATGGAAGTGAAACTAACTCGATGTTTCGCCTGCATTTGAAGCTAAATCATGTTTATCACAAGTACCTGAATCTAAACCATTTGTTTAGCAAGAATATGAAGCTAAACCATCTGTTTCGCATGAATTTGAAGCTTAATCATGTGTTTCGCACAGATTTGAAGCTAACTCGTTTGTTTCGCCCTTATTTGAAGCTATATCATTTATATCGCAAGTCTGTGAAGCTAAATCATTTGTATCGCATGGAGTTGAAGCTAAGGCTTCTACTTCGCATTGATTTGACACTAAATTATGTGTTTCGCACAGATTTGTAGCTAACTCGTTTGTTTCGCCTGCATTTGAAGCTATATTTATTATATCACAAGTATTTGAAGCTAAATCATTTGTATCGCATGTCTATGAAGATAAGCCATCTACTTTGCATTAATTTGAAGGTATATCATGTGTTTCGCTTGGATTTGAAGGTAACTCGTTTGATTCGCCAGCATTTCAAGCTAAATCATGTTTATCACAATTATCTGAATCTAAACCATTTGTTTCGCAAGAATATGAAGCTAAACCATGTGTTTCGCATGAATTTGAAGCTAAATCATGTTTTTCGCACAGATTTGATGCTAACTCGTTTGTTTCGCCCTTATTTGAAGCTATATCATTTATATCGCAAGTCTGTGAAGCTAAATCATTTGTTTCGCATGGAGTTGATGCTAAGGCTTCTACTTCGCATTGATTTGACACTAAATCATGTGTTTCGCTTGGATTTGAAGCTAACTCGTTTGTTTCGCCTGCATTTGATGCTGTATCAATTATATCGCAAGTATTTGAAGCTAAATCATTTGTGTCGCATGGCTTTGAATCTAACTCGTTTGTTTCGCCTGCATTGAAGCTATATCACTTCTATCGCAAGTATTTGAAGCTAAATCATTTGTGTCGCATGGATTTGAAGCTAAGCCTTCTACTTCGCATTGATTTGGAACTAAATCATGTGTTTCACTTGGATTTGAAGCTAACTCGTTTGTTTCGCATGCATTTGAAGCTATATCAATTATATCGCAAGTATTTGAAGCTAAATCATTTGTGTCGCATGACTTTGAGGATAAGCCTTCTACTTCGCATTAATTTGAGGGTAAATCATGTATTTCGCTTGGATTTGAAGCTAACTCGTTTGTTTCGCCTGTATTTGAAGCTATATCATTTATATCGCAAGTATGTGAAACTAAATCATTAGTTTCGCATGGATTTGAAGCTAAGCCTTCTGCTTCGCATTGATTTGAAGCTAAGCCTTCTGCTTCGCATTGATTTGAAGCTAAGCCTTCTGCTTCGCATTGATATGAAACTAAATCATGTGTTTCGCATGGATTTGAAGCTAAGACTTCTACTTCACATTGATTTGAAACTAAATCATGTGGTTCGCATGGATTTGAAGCTAAACCATGTGTTTCGCACAGATTTGAAGCTAACTCGTATGTTTAGCCTGCATTTGAAGCTATATCAATTATATCGCAAGTATTTGAAGCTAAATCATTTATGTCGCATGGCTTGGAAGATAAGCCTTCTACTTTGCATTAATTTGAAGGTAAATCATGTGTTTCGCTTGAATTTGAAGCAAACTCGTTTGTTTCGCCTTTATTTGAAGCTATATCATTTATATCGTAAGTATGTGAAGCTAAATCATTTGTTTCGCATTGATTAGTAGCTAAGCCTTCTACTTCGCATTGATTTGACACTAAATCATATGTGTTGCATTGCTTTGAAGCTAACTCGTTTGTTTCGCATGCATTTGAAGCTATATCATTTATATCGCAAGTATAGGAAGCTAAATCATTTGTGTTGAATGGCTTTGAAGCTAACTCGTTTGTTTCGTCTGCATTGAAGCTATATCACTTGTATCGCAAGTATTTGAAGCTAAATCATTTGTATCGCATGGATTTGAAGCTAAGCCTTCTACTTCGCATTGATTTGGAACTAAATCATGTGTTTCGCTTGGATTTGAAGCTAACTCGTTTGTTTCGCATCCATTTGAAGCTATATCATTTATATCGCAAGTATATGAAGCTAAACCATTTGTTTCGCAAGAATATGAAGCTAAACCATGTGTTTCGCTTGGATTTAAAACTAACTCGTTTGTTTCGCCTGGATTTGAAGCTACATCATGTTTATCACAAGTATCTGAATCTTAACCATTTGTTTTGCAAGAATATAAAGCTAAACCATGTGTTTCGTATCAATTTGAAGCTAAATCATGTGTTTCGCACATATTTGAAGCTAACTTGATTGTTTCGCCTGCATTTGAAGCTATATCAATTATATCGCAAGTATTTGAAGCTAAATCATTTGTGTTGCATGGCTTTGAAGACGAGCCTTCTACTTTGCATTAATTTGAAGGTAAATCATGTGTTTCGCTTGAATTTGAAGCGAACTCGTTTGTTTCGCCTTTATTTGAAGCTATATCATTTATATCGTAAGTATGTGAAGCTAAATCATTTGTTTCGCATGGATTTGAAGCTACTCCTTCTACTTCGCATTGATTTGAAGCAAAATCATGTGTTTCGCACAGATTTGAAGCTAACTTGTTTGTTTTGCCTGCATTTGAAGCTATATCAATTATATCGCAAGTATTTGAAGCTAAATCATTTGTGTCGCATGGCTTTGAAGATGTGCCTCCTGCTATGCATTAATTTGAAGGTAAATCATGTGTTTCGCTTGGATTTGAAGGTAACTCGTTTGTTTCGCCTGCATTTGAAGCTATATCAATTATATCGGAAGTATTTGAAGCTAAATCATTTGTGTTGCATGGCTTTGAAGCTAACTCGTTTGTTTCGCCTGCATTGAAGCTATATCACTTCTATCGCAAGTATTTGAAGCTAAATCATGTGTTTCGCATGGAATTGAAGCTACCTGGTTTGTTTCGCCTGCATTTGAAGCTATATCATTTACGTCGCAAGTATTTGAAGCTAAATCATTTGTTTCGCATGGATTTGAAGTTAAGCCATCTACTTCGCATTGATTTGAAACTAAATCATCTGTTTCGCTTGGATTTGAAGCTAACTCGTTTGTTTCGCCTGCATTTGAAGCTTTATCAATTATATCGCAAGTATTTGAAGCTAAACGATTTGTTTCGCATGGCTTTGAGGATAAGCCTTCTACTTCGCATTGATTTGAAACTAAATCATGTGATTCGCATGTATTTGAAGCTAAATCATTTATTTCGCACAGATTTGAAGCTAACTCGTTTGTTCCGCCCTTATTTGAAGCTACATCATTTATATCGCAAGTCTGTGAAGCTAAATCATTTGTTTCGCATGGAGTTGGCTTCTACTTCGCATTGATTTGATACTAAATCATGTGTTTGGCTTGGTTTTAAAGCTAGCTCGTTTGTTTCGCATGCGGATGAAGCTAAATCAAGTTTATCTCAAGTATATGAAGCTCAACCATATGTTTCGCAAGAATATGAAGCTAAACCATGTGTTTCGCTTGGATTTGAAGCTAAATCATGAGTTTCGCATAGACTTGAAGCTGACTCGTTTGTTTCGCCTGCATTTGAAGCTATATCAACTATATCGCAAGTATTTGAAGCTAAATCATTTGTGTCGCATGGTTTTGAATATAAGCGTTCTACTTTAAATTAATTTGAAGGTAAATCATGTGTTTCGCTTGGATTTGAAGCTAACTCGTTTGTTTCGCCTGCATTTGATGCTATATCATTTATATCGCAAGTATTTAAAGCTAAATCATTTGTGTCGCATGGCTTTGAAGCTAAGCCTTCTACTTCGCATTGATTTGACGCTAAATCATGTGTTTCGCACAGATTTGAAGCTAACTCGTTTGTTTCGCCTGCATTTGATGCTATATCAATTATATTGCAAGTATTTGAAGCTAAATCATTTGTGTTGCATGGCTTTGAAGATAAGCCTTCCACTTTGCATTAATTTGAAGGTAAATCATGTGTTTCGCTTGGATTTGAAGCTAAGCCTTCTACTTCGCATTGATTTGGAACTAAATCATGTGTTTCGCTTGGATTTGTAGCTAAGTTGTTTGTTTCGCATGCATTTGAAGCTAAATCAAGCATATAGCAAGTATTTGAAGCAGAATCATTTGTGTCGCATGGCTTTGAGGATAAGCCTTCTACTTCGCATTAATTTGAAGGTAAGTCATGTGTTACGCTTGGATTTGAAGCTATGTCTACTACTTCGCATTGATTTGAAACTAAATCATGTGTTTCGTATGGATTTAAAGCTAAATCATGTGTTTCGCATGGAAGTGAAGCTACCTCGATGTTTCGCCTGCATTTGAAGCTAAATCATGTTTATCACAAGTACCTGAATCTAAACCATTTGTTTAGCAAGAATATGAAGCTAAACCATCTGTTTCGCATGAATTTGAAGCTAAGTCATGTGTTTCGCACAGATTTGAAGCTAACTCGTTTGTTTCGCCTGCATTTGAAGCTATATCAATTATATCGCAAGTATTTGAAGCTAAATCATTTGTGTCGCATGGTTTTGAATATAAGCCTTCTACTTTAAATTAATTTGAAGGTAAATCATGTGTTTCGCTTGGATTTTAAGCTAACTCATTTGTTTCGCCTGCATTTGAAGCTATATCACATATATCGCAAGTATTTGAAGCTAAGTCATTTGATTCGCATGGATATGAAGCTAAGCCTTCTACTTCGCATTGATTTGAAGCTAAATCATGTGTTTCGCTTGGTTTTAAAGCTAACTCGTTTGTTTCGCATGCGGTTGAAGCTAAATGAAGTTTATCACAATTATCTGAATCTAAACCATTTGTTTCGCAAGAATATGAAGCTAAACCATGTGTTTCGCATGAATTTGAAGCTTAATCATGTGTTTCGCACAGATTTGAAGCTAACTCGTTTGTTTCGCCCTTATTTGAAGCTATATCATTTATATCGCAAGTCTGTGAAGCTAAATCATTTGTATCGCATGGTTTTGAATATAAGCCTTCTACTTTAAATTAATTTGAAGGTAAATCATGTGTTTCGCTTGGATTTTAAGCTAACTCGTTTGTTTCGCCTGCATTTGAAGCTATATCACATATATCGCAAGTATTTGAAGCTAAGTCATTTGATTCGCATGGATATGAAGCTAAGCCTTCTACTTCGCATTGATTTGAAGCTAAATCATGTGTTTCGCTTGGTTTTAAAGCTAACTCGTTTGTTTCGCATGCGTTTGAAGCTAAATCAAGTTTATCACAATTATCTGAATCTAAACCATTTGTTTCGAAGAATATGAAGCTAAACCATGTGTTTCGCATGAATTTGAAGCTAAATCAAGTTTTTCGCACAGATTTGATGCTAACTCGTTTGTTTCGCCCTTATTTGAAGCTATATCATTTATATCGCAAGTCTGTGAAGCTAAATCATTTGTATCGCATGTCTACGAAGATAAGCCATCTACTTTGTAATAATTTGAAGGTATATCATGTGTTTCGCTTGGATTTGAAGGTAACTCGTTTGATTCGCCAGCATTTCAAGCTAAATCATGTTTATCACAATTATCTGAATCTAAACCATTTGTTTCGAAGAATATGAAGCTAAACCATGTGTTTCGCATGAATTTGAAGCTAAATCATGTTTTTCGCACAGATTTGATGCTAACTCGTTTGTTTCGCCCTTATTTGAAGCTATATCATTTATATCGCAAGTCTGTGAAGCTAAATCATTTGTTTCGCATGGAGTTGAAGCTAAGGCTTCTACTTCGCATTGATTTGACACTAAATCATGTGTTTCGCTTGGATTTGAAGCTAACTCGTTTGTTTCGCATGCATTTGAAGCTATATCAATTATATCGCAAGTATTTGAAGCTAAATCATTTGTGTCGCATGACTTCGAGGATAAGCCTTCTACTTCGCATTAATTTGAGGGTAAATCATGTATTTCGCTTGGATTTGAAGCTAACTCGTTTGTTTCGCCTGTATTTGAAGCTATATCATTTATATCGCAAGTATGTGAAACTAAATCATTAGTTTCGCATGGATTTGAAGCTGAGCCTTCTGCTTCGCATTGATTTGAAACTAAATCATGAATTCAATTCGATTTGAAGCTATACCTTCTATATCGCATTCATTTGAAATTAGTCATGTTTTTTGCATGGATTTGTAGCTAACTCGTTTGTTTCGCCTGCAGATGGAGCTATATCACTTATATCGCAAGTATCTGAAGCTAAATCATTTGTGTCGCATGGATTTGATGCTAAACCTTCTACATAGCATTGATTTGAAGCTTAATCATGTGTTTTGCATGGATTTTACGCTAACTCGTTTATTTAGCCTGCATTTGAAGCTTTATCACTTATATCGCAAGTATCTGATGCTAAATCATTTGTTTCGCATGGATTTGAAGCTAAACCTTCTACATCGCATTGATTTGCAGATAAATCATGTGTTTCGCATGGATTTGAAGCTAGAGCTTCCATATCGCAAGTATTTGAAGCTAAATCATTTGTGTCGCATGGCTTTTCAGCTAAGCCTTCTACTTCGCATTGATTTTAAACTAAGTCATGTGTTTCGCTTGGATTTGAAGCTAACTCGTTTGCTTCGCCTGCATTTGAAGCTTTATAAATTATATCGCAAGTATTTGAAGCTAAATCATTTGTGTCGCATGTATTTGAAGCCACGCCTTCTACTTCGCATTGATTAGAAGCTAAATCATGTGTTTCGCATGGACTTGAAGCTAACTCGTTTGCTTCGTCTGCATTTGAAGCTATATCTATTATATCGCAAGTATTGGAATCTAAATCACTTGTCTCGCACGGATTTGAAGCTAACTCGTTTGTTTCGCTTGCAGTTGTAGCTAAATAATGTATATCACAAGTATTTGTAACAAAACCATTTGTTTCGCACGGATCTGTAGCTAACTCGTTTGTTTTGTGTGCATTTCAAGCTAACTCACTTATACCGCAGGTATTTGAAGCTAAATCATGTGTTTCCCTTGGATTTGAAGCTAACTAGTTTATATTGAATGCAGTTGAAGCTAAATCATGTTTATCACAAGTATCTGATGCTAAACCATTTGTTTCGCAAGAATATGAAGCTAAACCATGTGTTTCGCTTGGATTTGAAGCTAACTCGTTTGTTTCGCCTGCATTTGATGCTATATCAATTATATCGCAAGTATTTGAAGCTAAATCATTTGTGTCGCATAGCTTTGAAGCTAACTCGTTTTTTCTCATGCATTTGGAGCTAAATCATGTTTATCACAAGTATCTGAATCTGAACCATTTGTTTCGCAAGAATTTGAAGCTAAACCATTTGTTTCGCATTGATTTTAAGCTAAGCCTTCAACTTCGCATTGATTAGAAGCTAAATTATTTGGTTCTCTTGGATTTGAAGCTAACGCGATTGTTTCGCCTGCATTTGAAGCTATATCATTTAATCGCAAGCATGTAAAGCTAAATCATTCGTTTCGCATGAATTTGAAGCTAAGCCTTCTACTTCGCATTGATTTGAAGCTAAATCATGTGTCTGGCTTGGATTTGAAGCTAACTTGTTTGTTTCGCATGCAGTTGGATCCAAATCATGTATATCACAAGTATTTGAAGCTAAACCATTTGATTCGCATGGATTTGAAGCTAAGACTTCTACTTTGCATTGAATTGAAGCTAACTCGTGTGTATCGCTTGGATTTGAAGCTAATTCGTTTGTTTCGCCTGCATTTGAAGCTGTATCATTTATATCGCAAGTATGTGAAGCTAAATCATTTGTTTCGCATGGCTTTGAAGCTAATCCTTCTACTTCGCTTTGATTTGCAGCCAAATCATGTGTTTTGCATGAATTTGAAGCAAAACCTTCTACATCGCCTTGATTTGAAGCTAAATCATGTATTTTGCGTGGATTTGAAGCTAACTCGTTTGTTTCGCCTGCATTTAAAGCTGTTTCATTCATACCGCAAGTATTTGAAGGTAAATTATTTGTCTCGCACGGAATTGAATCTGAACCTTCTACTTCGCTTTGATTTGAAGGTAAATCATGTTTTTCGCATGGATTTGAAGCTAACGCGATTGTTTCGCCTGCATTTGAAGCTATATCATTTAATCGCAAGCATGTAAAGCTAAATCATTCGTTTCGCATGAATTTGAAGCTAAGCCTTCTACTTCGCATTGATTTGAAGCTAAATCATGTGTCTGGCTTGGATTTGAAGCTAACTTGTTTGTTTCGCATGCAGTTGGATCCAAATCATGTATATCACAAGTATTTGAAGCTAAACCATTTGATTCGCATGGATTTGAAGCTAAGACTTCTACTTTGCATTGAATTGAAGCTAACTCGTGTGTATCGCTTGGATTTGAAGCTAAATCGTTTGTTTCGCCTGCATTTGAAGCTGTATCATTTATATCGCAAGTATGTGAAGCTAAATCATTTGTTTCGCATGGCTTTGAAGCTAATCCTTCTACTTCGCTTTGATTTGCAGCCAAATCATGTGTTTTGCATGAATTTGAAGCAAAACCTTCTACATCGCCTTGATTTGAAGCTAAATCATGTATTTTGCGTGGATTTGAAGCTAACTCGTTTGTTTCGCCTGCATTTAAAGCTGTTTCATTCATACCGCAAGTATTTGAAGGTAAATTATTTGTCTCGCACGGAATTGAATCTGAACCTTCTACTTCGCTTTGATTTGAAGGTAAATCATGTTTTTCGCATGGATTTGAAGCTAATTCGTTTGTTTCGTCTGCATTTGAAGCTATATCACTTATTTCGATAGTATCAGAATCTAAATCATTTGTGTCGCATGGATGTGAAGCTAAACATTCTACGTGGCATTGTCTTGAAGCATAATCATGTGTTTCGCATGGATTTGAAGCTAACTCGTTTGTTTTTCCTGCATTTGGAGGTATATCATTTATATCGCAAGTATTTGAAGCTAAATCATTTGTTTCGCATGAATTATAAGCTAAATCATGTGTTTCGCATGGAATTGAAGCTATCTGGTTTGTTTCACCTGCATTTGAAGCTATATCACCTATATTCCAAGGGTTTGAAGCTCAATCATTTGTTCCACATGGATTTGAAACTAATCCTTAAACATCGCATTGATTTGCAGCTTAATCTTGTGTATTGCATGGATTTGAAGCTAAACCTCCTACATAGCATTGATTTACAGCTAAATCATGTGTTTCGCATGGATTCGAAGCTATCTCGTTTGTTTCGCCTGCAGTAGAATCTATATCACTTATATAGCAAGAATTTGAAGCTAAATCATTTGTTCCGCATGGATTTGAAGCTAAGGCTTCTACATCGCATTGATTTGAAGCTATATCATGTGTTTCGCTTGGTTTTGAAGCTAACTCGTTTGTTTCGTCTGCATTTGATGCTATATCACTTATATCGCAAGCATCTGAACCTAAATCAATTGTTTCTTACGGATTTGAAGCAAAGCCTTCTACCACGCATTGATTTGAAGCTAAATCATGTGTATCGCATGGATTTTGAAACTAACTCGTTTGATTCGTCTCCATTTGATGCTATATCACTTATATCCCAAGTGTTTGAAGCTAAATCTTTTTGTTTCGCACGGATTTGAAGCTAAACATTCTACATCGCATTGATTTGAATCTAAATCATGTGTTTCGATTGGATTTGAAGCTAAAGCTTCTACATCTCCTTGATATGAAGCTAAATCATGTATTTCGCTTGGATTTGAAGCTAACTGGTTTGTTTCGTCTGCATTTGAAGCTATATCACTTATTTCGATAGTATCAGAATCTAAATCATTTGTGTCGCATGGCTGTGAAGCTAAACCTTCTACGTGGCATTGTCTTCAAGCATAATCATGTGTTTCGCATTGATTTGCAGCTAAATCATGTGTTTCGTATGGATTTGGAATTAGATCTACTATATCGCATTGATTTGACGTTAGTCATGTTTTTTGCGTGGATTTGTAGCTAACTCGTTTGTTTCGCCTGCAGTTGACACTATATCACTTATATCGCAAGTATTTTAATCTAAATCATTGGTTTCGCATGGATTTGAAGCTAAACCTTATACATCGCATTGATTTGAAGCTAAATCTTGTGTATTGCATGGATTTGAAGCTAAACCTTCTACATAGCATTGATTTACAGCTAAATCATGTGTTTCGCATGGATGTGAAGCTATCTCGTTTGTTTCGCCTGCCGTATAATCTTTATCACTTATATAGCAAGTATTTGAAGCTAAATCATTATTTCCGCATGGATTTGAAGCTAAGGATTCTAAATCGCATTGATTTGAAGCTAAATCTTGTGTATTGCATGGATTTGAAGCTAAACCTTCTACATAGCATTGATTTACAGCTAAATAATGTGTTTCGCATGGATTTGAAGCTATCTCGTTTGTGTCGCCTGCATTAGAATCTATATCACTTATATAGCAAGTATTTGAAGCTAAGTCATTTGTTCCGCATGGATTTGAAGCTAAGGCTTCTACATCGCATTGATTAGATGCTGAATCATGTGCTTCGCTTGGTTTTGGAGCTAACTCGTTTGTTTCGTCTGCATTTGATGCTATATCACATATATCGCAAGTATCTGAACATAAATCAATTGTTTCTCATGGATTTGTAGCAAATCCTTCTACCACGCATTGATTTGAAGCTAAATCATGTGTGTCGCATGGATTTTGAAGCTAACTCGTTTGATTCGTCTCCATTTGAAGCTATATCACTTATATCCCAAGTGTTTGAAGCTAAATCATTTGTTTCGCACGGATTTGAAGCTAAACCTTCTACATAGCATTGATTTGCAGCTAAATCATGTGCTGCGCATGGATTAGAAGCTAACTCGTTTGTTTCACCTGCATTTGAAGCTATATCACTTATATTCCAAGGGTTTGAAGCTCAATCATTTGTTCCACATGGATTTGAAACTAATCCTTAAACATCGCATTGATTTGCAGCTAAATCTTGTGTATTGCATGGATTTGAAGCTAAACCTCCTACATAGCATTGATTTACAGCTAAATCATGTGTTTCGCATGGATTCGAAGCTATCTCGTTTGTTTCGCCTGCAGTAGAATCTATATCACTTATATAGCAAGAATTTGAAGCTAAATCATTTGTTCCGCATGGATTTGAAGCTAATGCTTCTACATCGCATTGATTTGAAGCTATATCATGTGTTTCGCTTGGTTTTGAAGCTAACTCGTTTGTTTCGTCTGCATTTGATGCTATATCACTTATATCGCAAGCATCTGAACCTAAATCAATTGTTTCTCACGGATTTGAAGCAAAGCCTTCTACCACGCATTGATTTGAAGCTAAATCATGTGTATCGCATGGATTTTGAAGCTAACTCGTTTGATTCGTCTCCATTTGAAGCTATATCACTTATATCCCAAGTGTTTGAAGCTAAATCTTTTTGTTTCGCACGGATTTGAAGCTAAACATTCTACATCGCATTGATTTGAATCTAAATCATGTGTTTCGATTGGATTTGAAGCTAAACCTTCCACATCTCCTTGATATGAAGCTAAATCATGTATTTCGCTTGGATTTGAAGCTAACTGGTTTGTTTCGTCTGCATTTGAAACTATGTCACTTATTTCGATAGTATCAGAATCTAAATCATTTGTGTCGCATGGATGTGAAGCTAAACCTTCTACGTGGCATTGTCTTGAAGCATAATCATGTGTTTCGCATTGATTTGCAGCTAAATCATGTGTTTCGTATGGATTTGTAATTAGATCTACTATATCGCATTGATTTGACGTTAGTCATGTTTTTTGCGTGGATTTGTAGCTAACTCGTTTGATTCGCCTCCAGTTGACACTATATCACTTATATCGCAAGTATTTTAATCTAAATCATTGGTTTCGCATGGATTTGAAGCTATGACATCAAATGAGCATTGATTTGAAGCTAAATCATGTGTTTCGCATGGATTTGAAGCTAACACGTTTGTTTCATATACAGTTGAACCTAAATCATGTTTATCACTAGTATTTAAAGCTGACCATTTTGTTTCGCAAGAATATTAAGCTAAGCCATTTGTTTCGCAAGAATATGAAGCTAAACCATGTGTCTCGCATGTGTTTGGAACTAAATCATGTGTTTCGCATGGATTTGAAGCTAAGCCTTCTACTTCGCATTGATTTGGTACTAGATCATGTGTTTACCGTGGAGTTGAAGCTAACTCGTTTGTTTCGTGTGCATTTGAAGCTATCTCACCTATTCGGCAGGTATTTGAAGCTAACTCAATTGTTTCGCACGAATTTAAAGCTAATCCATGTGTTTCGCATGAATTTTAAGCTAAATCATGTGTTTCGCTTGGATCTGAAGCTAACTCGTTTGTTCCTTATGCAGTTAAAGCTAAATCATGTATACCACAAATGCTTGTAGCTAAACCACTTGTTTTGCATGGATTTGAAGCTAAGCCTTCTACTTTTCATTGAATTGAAGCTAAATCGTGTGTATCGCAAGTATTTGAAGCTTAATCATTTGTGTCGCATGGATTTCAAGCTATGACTTCTACTTCGCATTGATTTGAAGCTAAGCCTTTTACTTCGCATTGATTTGAATTTAAATCATGTGTTTCCCTTGGATTTGAAGCTAACTCGTTTGTTTCGCATGAATTTGAAGGTAAATCATGTGTTTCGCATGAATTTAAACCTAAATCACGTGTTTCACATTAACTTAAACCAAGATCATGTGTTTCGCATGAATTTGAAGCTATCTCGCTTGTTTCGCATGTAGTTGAAGCTAAATCATGTTTATCACAAGTATCTGAATCTAAACCATTTGTTTCGCAAGAAGATGAAGATAAACCATCTGTTTCGCATGAATTTGAAGCTAAACCACGTGTTTCGCATGGATTTGAAGCTAACTCGTTGGTTTCGCCTGCATTTGAAGCTATATCAAATGTATCGCAAGTATTTGAAGCTAAGTCATTTGTGTCCCATGGCTTTGTAGCTAAGCCTTCTACTTTGCATTGATTTGAAGCAAAATCATGTGTTTCGTATGAATTTGAAGCTAACGCGATTGTTTCGCATGCAGTTGAAGCTAAATCATGTATTTCACAAGTATTTGAAGCTAAACAATTTGATTCGCATAGAATTGAAGCTAAGCCTTCTACTTCGCGCTGATTTGAAGCTAAATCAGGTGTTATGCTTGGATTGGAAGCTAACTCGTTTGATTAATCTGCATTTGAAGCTATATCACTTATATCCCAAGTGTTTGGAGCTAAATCATTTGATTCGCATGGATTTGAAGCTAAGCTTTTTACTCCGCATTGATTTGAAGCTAAATCATGTGTTTCGCATGGATTTGAAGAAAACTCGTTTGGATCGCTTGCATTTGAAGCTATGTCACGTATATCAAAACTATTTGAAGCTAAATCACTTGAGTCGCATGGATTTGAAACTACGCTTTCTACTTCACATTGATTTGAAACTAAATCATTTGTTTCGCGCGAATTTGAAGCTAATCCATGTGTTTCGCATGAATTTTAAACTAAATCATGTGTTTCGGATGGAACTGAAGCTAACTGGTGTGTTTCGCCTGCATATTGAAGCTATCTCGCTTGAATCGCAAGTACTTGAAGTAAAATCATTTACTTCGCTGGATTTGAAGCTATCCTGTTTGTTTCGCCAGCAGTTGAATCTATATCACTTATATCGTAAGTGTTTGAAGCTAAATCATTTGTTCCGCATGGATTTGAAGCTAACTCGTTTGTTTCGCCTGCAGTTGAAGCTACATCATTTATATCACAAGTATTTGAAGCTAAACCATTTGATTCGCATGGATTTGAAGCTAAGCGTTCTACTACGCATTGATTTGAATATAAATCATGCGTTTCGCATGGATTTGAAGATAGCTCGTTTGTTTCGCATGCATTTCAAACTGTTTCATTTATACCGCAAGTATTTGAAGGTAAAACATTTGTTTCGCATGGATTTGAAGTTAAACCTTCTACTTCGCTTTGATTTGCAGCCAAATCATGTGTTCCGCATTGATTTGAAGCTAAATCATGTGTTTCGCATGGATTTGAAGTTAAACCTTCTACTTCGCTTTGATTTGCAGCCAAATCATGTGTTCCGCATTGATTTGAAGCTAAATCATGTGTTTCGCATGGATTTGAAGTTAAACCTTCTACTTCGCTTTGATTTGCAGCCAAATCATGTGTTCCGCATTGATTTGAAGCTAAATCATGTGTTTCGCATGGATTTGAAGTTAACTCATTTGTTTCGCATGCAGTCGAAGTTAAATCATGAATATCACAAGTATTTGAAGATAACCCATTTGTTTGGCAAGAATATGAAGCTAAACAATGTGTTTCGCATCGTTTTGAAGCTAAATCATGTGTTTCTCTTGGATTTGAAACTAACTCGTTTGTTTCGCCTGCATTTAAAGCTGTTTCATTGATACCGCAAGTATTTGAAGGTAAATCATTTGTTTCGCACGGATTTGAAGCTGTGTTCCGTTCTGTAGGACCTCCCGTACGCCGCTTTCGCGAAAGTTTATGGCGTGTACCAGCGAGGATCACAAAGAGACGGAAACCTTTTTTCCATCTGCAGAACATCGGTGCAGGGTCTTCCGTCTCTTTAATGACCGCGACTCATCGTAGGCACGAAAGGTCCGAAAAAACAACCCCGTCGTAAATTTGAGAATTTAACGGGTCTTGAGAAAGTTTAGTCCCAACCGTCGCGGGGACGATATCTCAGGCCCCAGGGGACCTCCCGACCACGCAACTACGCAACACCCCCCTCTCCTAGACAAGGCTCGTGTAGGACGATACGAGAGGGTGGTGACGAAAAGCTTAGAGGACACTGATTGGAAAATCGCAATCTTCTAGAAAAACCAATCAGTGCGTCCCGGCGTGGAGGTGGAGGTTCCTTCAGGGATCTCAAACGGGGGTGACCGATATAAAATAACGCGACCAGTCGGGGCGCGGACAGAAAAACGCAGAAAAACATAGTCATCAACAATCATTACCAGCTCTGTTACTTTAAGTGGGCACAGAGCATCGCGAACCACATTGTCAATTAGAATCGGGAATTTACAACCCCCGTAGACCGAACAACGGTCGCAGTGTCGGTGCGCGAAAAACATTGGTCCTTCGAGCCGGATGTGAGCGTTCCTACAACAAACACATCAAACACAGCATCCCGGTTGAATCAGTGCCACCACAACGGACGTCCACCCGAGCATCTCTTTTCAAGACGACAGGACTTCGTGACATCACCGGAGTTCAACCTTCCTGGCGTCCTCACTCCGTAAAGGTAGGCTTGTTTAGAGTATCACTGATACCCGTGTCGCGCTCCCATTACCATCATGTCCATTCAGAAGCCCGACGGTACTCAATCCAGCACTCTACGACGCAGACGCAATCAAATAATCAAACAACTCGCGGAGATCACTAAATTCCTTGACAATAGCGAACAAACCGGTAATCTAGAAAAACATGTCCTCTACTTTTATACAAACTCAGTAGAGAAGGCATGGAAGGATTACGAGTTCCTTCTAGAAGACCTCGAAGATCCTGAATCCGAAGACGACCGCAAGTTTGAAATTCATGCAAAATATTTTGCAACACATGGCAGAGCAAAACGAATGCGTGAAGCAATTCAACCGCAAGATGTTCCACGTGACCAAGTCACTAATTCACCTGCTCCTACCATATCGGGTCCGATGGCGATAAAGTTACCTGAAATGCGGCTACCCACGTTCAATGGTTCTATTGAAAGGTGGGCGTCATTTTACGATCTGTTCACTTCAATGATTGATCGCAATGAGAGTCTTTCTCCGGTTCAGAAATTACAATACCTGCGTTCGACCCTTACCGGCAAAGCCGCGGCATGCATTCAATCTCACAACACCACAGATGCTAATTATCTTGACGCGATCGCGATATTGAAAGAGAAATTTGACTGCCCGCGACTAGTCTTACTGCGACATTGCAACGCTATTCAGGAGATTCCGAAACTAGCGAAAGACACACCGCAAGCCCTGGAGATTTATTAGACTCTTTGAAGCAACATCTGCGGGCGTTGCAGAATCTCGGAGAACCCGTGACATCCTGGAACACTCTCCTAATTTCAATTGTTCTCGCGAAACTGAATCCCGAAACCATCTGGCAATGGGAACTTACACTACCCGATAAAAAAATGCCTTCGTACGAGCATCTGATCGAGTTCCTCCAGAAACGAGCAAATTGCTCACCTTCAGCTTTTGACAGGGTTGCATCAGCGCCCGGGATACGTGTTTCGACCGGACGCCAAACATTGTCATCAGAGAACTCACGAGTACCTAACCGGGGATTTCCGCGCGTTCAACTTACGTCACCACAAACACATTCCAATGCTCAATCTGTGAAGGGAGCCACAGAATCGGGAACTGCGAAGCGTTTAATGTATTGTCCGTCAATGAGCGAATGAAGGCCGTTGCTGAGGCCGCACTATGTCAAAACTGCCTGGGTAACGGACACACGTCCAGTGTATGTCGATCGAAGTTTCATTGCCGAATATGCCAACAACGACACCACACTCTCCTACACCGACAAGAACATTCAACACGTGAACGAACTGTCAGTCCACCAAGCTCAACACACGATCCGCCCATCCCCACATCACTTCAAGACAAGGCAGCAACCGACGAGAAACCAAGGCCCACATGACTACCATCGCAGAAAATCCCAAGACCCATCCAGACACACACCTTCATAATAAATTCCGACACCAACGAATTATTAGTCACAGCTCAGATTAATGTCGCCGATGTCGATCAGAACATAATACCATGCCGTGCCTTAGTTGACACTTGCTCTACCACCAATTTTATGACAGAAGATCTAGCCAAGAGGCTCCGTTTGCCGCAAGATCGATGCACCATCTCTGTGGGCGCTCTCAATGCGCTGTCGACCATATCTAACCATACCATTAGGGCAAACATTCAATCTAAGGTCAGCAATTATCATCGAACCCTTACATTTTTGATCGTACCAAACATCGCTCCATTAGTACCAGACCAGACAGTCGACCGCACAATGCTCAGAATCCCTCGCAACATCGAGCTCGCCGACTCAACGTTCCATCGACCAGCACCAATCGACATATTACTGGGGGCTGGAACAGCGCTATCGATATTATGCGTAGGGCAAATTGATCTTTCTCAACCAGACGGCCCAGATCTTTTCCTCCAAAAGACAATGCTTGGATGGGTCATCGGAGGCAGTGTGCCAACAGCATAACCAAGGCAGAAGGTCACATGCCATACAACAACGGCACTACAACGCGAGCTAGCACGTTTCTGGGAAATCGAAGATGGTCCGCAATCTCAGCATCTATCCAAATCAGAATCGACGTGCGAACAACATTTTCAGAATACCGTTACAAGAAACACAGAAGGTAGATATGTTGTCGCACTTCCATTTAACGAAAACAAGGACAAGCTGGGTGAATCCAAGACGCAAGCACTGAAGCGTCTCATCTCATTAGAACGGAAATTCAAACGCGATCCAGACTTCAAACAGCAGTACTAATCAATCATTCAAGAATATCTCGATCTTGGCCACATGTCCGAAGTGCAGATATCTCACCAAGGATACTATCTTCCACATCACGGGGTCATCAAAATGTCGAGCGATACAACTAAATTACGCGTAGTCTTCGACGGGTCGGCAATCACAAGCACTGGATTTTCACTTAACGACACCTTACACATTGGACCCAAAATACAGGACGATCTGTTCTACATTTTGCTCCGATTTCGCATCCATCAGTATGTTATTACTGGCGACATCGAGAAGATGTATAGGCAATTTCTCGTGCGCCCAGAAGACAGAAGGTACCAGAGAATCCTCTGGCGTGACACCGACAATTGCGTAAAAACTTATGAACTAAATACGGTTACATTCGGCCTATCAGCCGCCCCATATCTGGCTATCAGATGCCTCCAACAAGTGGCACAAGACGAAGGTCACCGCTTTCCTTCCGCCGCGAAAATCTTGCAGCGGGATTTCTATGTGGATGATGCACTCACCGGCGCGTCCACGATCCAAGAGGCCCTCGCGTCACGAAACGAACTTATACAACTCCTTCGCTTATCCGGTCTAAATATCAGGAACTGGGCTTCCAATAACCAAGAATTGTTAAGCGGGTTGTCCGATCAAAATATCAACCAGAAACTTCACCTCGGTGAATCTTCAACAATCAAAACGCTCGGGATCGTTTGGTATTCAGTCGAGGACTCCATTACATACACAGTCAAGCCTCTCACACATGCATCTCGAGTCACCAAACGATTGATCAGTTCTGAAATAGCAAAGGGTTATGACCCGTTGGGTCTCCTAGGCCCAGTCATCATCGTGGCAAAAATCCTCCTCCAGAAAATATGGACTTTGAAAGTTGATTGGGACGAATCGCTACCCATGAGCTTACACACGGAATGGACACGATACTACACGCAACTACCATTGCTCAACAATGTGACATTTAATCGAAAAACCGTAATCACTGCGGCTTCAACCATCCAGTTACATGGATTCTGCGACGCCAGCGAGAAGGCGTACGGAGCCTGTGTATACCTCCGTTCTACAGATGCAGAGGGTCAAACGCAGGTGGAACTCCTAGCAGCCAAATCGAAGGTTGCACCGTTAAAGAGTCAATCTATCCCGCGACTCGAATTGTGTGGAGCCTTATTACTATCATCGCTCATTAATACTATTCATAAAGCATTACACATACACATCTACCGCACGATTTTATGGACAGATTCAACAATAGTTTTGCATTGGCTTAATTCGTCACCTCATACATTAAATACATTCGTCGCCAACCGGGTGTCCGAGATCCAATCCAAAAAAAGATTGAAGAATGGCGCCACGTTAGCTCAGCTGATAACCCAGCAGATCTCATTTCTCGAGGACAATCAATAGAGGAGTTCCTTCGACCATCCATCTGGTGCAATGGCCCAACTTGGCTTCACCAGGATGAGTCATCGACGCAAGTTTACTCGAACGGTTCTCGTCGTGGAGCAGGCTTTTGCGGGTCGTTGCATGGTGCCTACGGTGGAAGCCAGGACGGATGACGAAGGGTACTCTACAGGCAACCGAGCTAGCTCGAGCAAGGACAACCGTTATAAAATTATTGCAACGGTCTTACTTCGCAGACGAATTCCATCTCATACGACAGCATCGGCATCATAAGATCACCGGAAAATTAGCGAGACTACATCCATTCATTGACCAAGACGGGATACTACGAGTCGGAGGTAGACTGAGAAATTCAACGTTGACATTCACGCAAAAACACCATATTATCCTACCAAAGTCGCACACAACCAACCTCATCATCCAGAATGAACACATAATTCACATGCACGCCGGTACTCAAGCTACATTATATGCAACAAGAAGAGCGTACTGGCCCATAGACGGGCGAAGTCAAGTTTGGAAAACAATTCGGAGTTGCGTCCGCTGTTGTCAAGCCAATCCACCTCATGCCAATTACGTAATGGGTGATTTACCAAAGGCCAGAGTCACAGAATCTCGTCCGTTTACAAATGTAGGAGTGGACTACTGTGGGCCTTTTTTCGTGAAAGAACGAACATACAGGAATCAGCGTCGTATAAAAGTATACGTAGCCGTTTTTGTATGCCTCGCGGTAAAGGCCGTCCACCTCGAGCTTGTCGGCGACTTGACCAGTGAAGCCTTTGTTGCAGCTTTGGGACGATTCATAGCAAGACGAGGTTTTTGCAAAAATCTATACTCCGACAACGGTTCCAATTTCATCGGAGCTAATAACGAATTCAAAGAACTTCGAGAATTGTTGCGCTCCGACAATCATTACAACAACGTAGCTTCGTTCCTCGCAGATCGCTCAATTAATTGGCATTTCATTCCACCTCAAGCTCCGCATTTCGGCGGCCTCTGGGAAGCAGCAGTAAAGTCATTTAAGAAACATTTGAAACGCGTTATGGGTGCTGAATTGTTTACCTTCGAAAACTTGAATACCTTAATTATCAACATTGAAGCTATTCTCAATTCCCGTCCTCTGACTCCAATCTCATCCGATCCAAACGATCTTCTTGTTCTTACCCCCGGTCATTTCCTTATCGGTGATGCTCTCACAAGTTTACGCGAACACGAGTTAACAGATGTTCCATCCAATCGGCTATCCGGGTGGCAACGCATTCAACAGCTAAAACAGCATTTTTGGAAGTGTTGGCATCGAGAATATTTGAACGAGCTGACCAGTCGTAGTAAATGGTTCAAGGGAGATCACCAGATCACTGAGAACTCTATAGTCCTCCTCAGGGAAGATCACGTGCCATCCATGCAATGGCCGTTGGGGCGAGTCATCAAGGTCCATCCAGGCTCCGACGGCATAATTCGCACAGTTACAGTAAAGACTGCTACGAATGTGTTCGATCGGAGCATAAAAAAACTCGTCCCATTGCCAATCCAACCAGATGACGACAACCAAGGACGCAGCAGATCTTCGACAGAAGATGACCAGCCCGGGAATGTTACATTTAGTAATTCATAGATATAAGGCTCTCAGATACACGTACGCCTACGCGAAACATTACATTCATACACGTTACACATCATATATTAGTCATCCACATTGGTCACCACACATCGATTAGACTTTCCTCATTTCACTTTGATCGGTTCCCTCTCAAGGCGGGGAGGATGTTCCGTTCTGTAGGACCTCCCGTAGGCCACATTCGCGAAAGTTTATGGCGTGGACCAGCGAGGATCACAAAGAGACGGAAACCTTTTTTCCATCTGCAGAACATCGGAGCAGGGTCTTCCGTCTCTTTAATGACCGCGACGCGTCGTAGGCACGAAAGGACCGAAAAAACAACCCCGTCGTAAATTTGAGAATTTAACGGGTCTTGAGAAAGTTTAGTCCCAACCGTCGCGGGGACGATATCTCAGGCCCCAGGGGACCTCCCGACCACGCAACTACGCAACACCCCCCTCTCCTAGACAAGGCTCGTGTAGGACGATACGAGAGGGTGGTGACGAAAAGCTTAGAGGACACTGATTGGAAAATCGCAATCTTCGAGAAAAACCAATCAGTGCGTCCCGGCGTGGAGGTGGAGGTTCCTTCAGGGATCTCAAACGGGGGTGACCGATATAAAATAACGCGACCAGTCGGGGCGCGGACAGAAAAACGCAGAAAAACATAGTCATCAACAATCATTACCAGCTCTGTTACTTTAAGTGGGCACAGAGCAACGCGAACCACATTGTCAATTAGAATCGGGAATTTACAACCCCCGTAGACCGAACAACGGTCGCAGTGCCGGTGCGCGAAAAACAAGCTGAACCTTCTACTTCGCTTTGATTTGAAGGTAAGTCATGTGTTCCGCATTGATTTGAAGCTCAATCATGTGTTTCGCATGGATTTGAAGTTAACTCGTTTGTTTCGCATGCAGTCGAAGTTAAATCATGAATATCACAAGTATGTGAAGACAACCCATTTGTTTCGCAAGAATATGAAGCTAAACAATGTGTTTCGCATCGTTTTGAAGCTTAATCATGTGTTTCTCTTGGATTTGAAACTAACTCGTTTGTTTGGCATGCAGTTGATGCTAAATCAATTATATCACTAGCATTTGAATTTAAACCATTTCTTTCGCAAGAATATGAAGCTAAAACATGTGTTTCGCATTGATTTGAAGCTAAATCATGTGTTTCGCATGGATTTGAAGTTAACTCGTTTGTTTCGCCTGCATTTGAAGTTACTTCATTTATACAGCAAGCATTTGAAGCTAAATCATTTGTTTCGTATGGATTTGAAGCTAAGCCTTCTACTTCGCATTGATTTGAAACTAAATCATGTGTTTCGCTTAGATTTGAAGCTAAATCGTTTGTTTCGCCTCCATTTGAACCTATATCAATTATATCGCAAGTATTTGAAGCTAAATCATTTGTGTCGCATGACTTTGAAGCTAAGCCTTCTACTTCGCATTGATTTGTAGCTAAATCATTTGTTTCCCTTGGATTTGAAGCTAACTCGATTGTTTCGCATGCAGTTGAAGCTAAATCATGTTTATCACAAGTATCTGAAGCTGAACCACTTGTTTCGCAAGTATATGAAGCTAAACCATGTGTTTCGCATTGATTTGAAGCTAAATCATGTGTTCCGCATGGATTTGAAGCTAACTCGTTTGTTTTGCATGGATTTGAAGATACCTCGTTTGTTTCGACTTTATTTGAATCTGTACCATTTATTTCGCAAGCATTTGAAGCTAATTCATTTGTGTCGCATGGATTTGATGCTAAGCATCTGCATCGCATTGATTTGAACCTAAATCATGTGTTTCGCATGCATTTGAAGCTTAATCATGTGTTCTGCATCGATTTGAAGCTAACTTGTTTGTTTCGCCTGCATTTGTAGCTATTTCATATATGAGGCAACTATTGGAAGCTAAAACATTCGTTTCGCATGGATTTGAAGCCAAGCCTTCTACTTCGCATTGATTTGAAGCTAAATTAAGTGCTTGGATTGGATTTGAAGCTAACTCGTTTGTTTCGCATGCAGTTGAATCCAAATCATGTATATCACAAGTACTTGAAGCTAAACAATTTGATTCGCATGGATTTGAAGCTAAGCCTTGTACTTCGCATTGATTTGAAACTAAATCATGTGTTTCCCTTGGATTTGAAGCTAATTCGTTTGTTTCGCATGCAGTTGAAGCGAAATCATGTATATCACAAGTATTTGAAGCTGAACCGTTTGCTTCGCATGAATTTGAAGCCAAATCATGTGTTTCGCACGGATTTGAAGCTAACGCGTTTCTTTCGTATGCAGTTGCAGCTAAATCATGTTTATCACAAGTATCTGAAGCTAACACATTTCTTTCGCAAGAATATGAAGCTAATCCATGTGTTTCGCATGAATTTGGAGCTAAATCATGTGTTTGGCCTGCATTTGAAGCTAACTCGTTTGTTTCGCCTGCATTTGAAGCTATTTCATTTATACCGCAAGAATTTGAAGCTAAATCATTCGTTTCACATGGATTTGAAGCTATGCCTTCTACTTGGCATTGAATTGAAGCTAAATCGCGTGTATCGCTTAGATATGAAGCTAACTCGTTCGTTTCGCATGCAGTTGAAGCTATATCATTTATATCGCAAGTATCTGAAGCAAAATCATTTGTTTCTCATGGATTTGAAGCTAAACCATCTACATCGTATTGATATAAAGCTAAATCAAGTGTTTCCGTTGGATTTGAAGCTAACTCGTTTGTTTCGCATGCAGTTGAATCTAAATCATGTATATCACAAGTATTTGAAGCTAAACAATTTGATTCGCATGGTTTTGACGCTAAACCTTAAACTTCGCATTGATTTGAAGCTAAATCATGTGTTTCTCTTGGATTTGAAACTAACTTGTTAGGTTGACATGCAGTTGAAGCTAAATCAAGTATATCACTAGCATTTGTAGCTAAACCATTTGATTTGGATGGTATTTTAAGCTAAGCCTTCTACATCGCATTGATTTGCAGTTATATCATGTGTTACGCATGAATTTGAATCTAACACGTTTGTTTCGCATGCAGTCGTAGCTAAGTAATGTATATCACAAGTATTTGTAGCTAAACCATTTGTTTCGCTAGTATTTGAAGCTAAATAATTTGATTCGCATGGGTTTGAAGCTAATCCTTCTAATTCGCATTGATTGGATGCTAAATCATGTGTTTTGTATGAATTTGAATGTTACTCGTTTGTTTCGCCTGCAGTTGAATCTAAATCATGAATATAACACGTATTTAAGGCTAAACCGTTTGATTCGCATGGATATTATGCTAAACCACGTGTTTCCCATGAATTTGAACCTAAATCATGTGATTAGCATGCTTTTGAGCTTAATCATGTGTTCTGAATGGATTTGAAGCCAACTCGTTTGTTTCTCCTGCATTTGAAGCTATTTCACTTATATCGCAAGTATCTGAACCTAAATCATTTGTTTCGCATGCATTTGGAGCTAACTCGTTCGTTTCGCCTGCATTTGAAGCTATACCACCTACATTTGAAGTATCTGAAACTAAATTATTTGTTTCTCATGGATTTGAAGCTAAACCATCTACATCGCATTGATATGAAGCTAAATCAAGTGTTTCGCTTGGATTTGAGGCTAGGTCGATTGTTTCGCCTGCAGTTGACACTATATCAATTATATGGCAAGTATTTGAATATAAATCATTTGTTCCGCATGTATTTGAAGATAAGCCTTCTATTTCGCATTGATTTGTAGCTAAATCATTTGTTTCGCATGGGTTTGGAGCTAACTCGTTAGTTTCTCCTGTATTTGATGCTATATCACTTATATCCGAAGTATCTGAAGCTAAATCATTCCTGTCGCATGGATTTGAAGCTAAACCTTCTAAATCGCATTGATTTGAAGCTAAATCATGTGTTTCGCATGGATTTGATGCTAACTCGTTTGTTCCGCCTGCTTTTGATGCTATATCGCTTATTTCGGAATTATCTGAAGCTAAATCATTTGTTCCGCATGGATTTGAAGCTAAGCCTTCTACTTCGCATTGATTTGAAGCTAAATCATGTGTTTCGTTGGGATTTGAAGCTAACTCGTTTGTTACGCCTGCATTTGAACCTAAATCATGTATATCACAAGTATTTGAAGCTGAACCATTTGTTTTGCATGGATTTGAAGCCAAGCCTGCAACTTCACATTAATTTGAACCTAAATCATTTGTTTCGCATGCATTTCTAGCTTAATCATGTGTTTTGCATGGATTTGTAGCCAACTCGTTTGTTTCGCATGCACTTGAATCTATATCAATTATATCGCAAGTATTGGAATCAAAGTCATTTGTCTCGCACGGATTTGTAGCTAAACCTTCTGCATCGCATTGATTTGAAAATGAATCAAGTTTTTCGCTTGGATTTGAATCTAACTCGTTTGCTTCGCCTGGATTAGAAGCTATATAATTTATATCGCAAGTATCTGAAGCTAAATCATTTGTTTCTCATGGAATTGAAGCTAAACCATCTACATCGCATTAATATGAAGCTAACTCAAGTGTTTCGGTTGGATTTGATGCTAACTCGTTTGTTTCGCATGCAGTTGAAGCTAATTCCTGTATATCATAAATATCTGAAGCTAAACAATTTGTTTCGCATGTATTTGATGCTAAGCCACGTGTTACCCATGAATTTGAACCTGAATCATGTGTTTCGTAAGCATTTGAAGCTTAATCATGAATATCACAAGAATTTGAAGATAAACCAGTTGCTTCGCATGGATTTGAAGCTAAGCCTTCTACTTCGCATTGATTTGAAGCAAAATCATGTGTTTCGCATCGATTTGAAGCTAAGCCTTCAACTTCGCATTGATTTGAAGCTAAATCATTTGTTTCCCTTGGATTTGAACCTAACGCGATTGTTTCGCCTGCGTTTGAAGCTATATGATGTATATCACAAGTATTTGAAGCAAAATCATTTGATTCGCATGGATTTGAAGCTAAGCCTTCTACTTCGCATTGATTTGAAGCAGAATCATGTGTTTCGCACAGATTTGAAGCTAACTCATTTGTTTCGCATGGATTTGAAGCTATATCAATTATATCGCAAATATTTGAAGCTAAATCATTTGTGTCGCATGGCTTTGAAGATAAGCCTTCTACTTTGCATTAATTTGAAGGTAAATCATGTGTTTCGCTTGAATTTGAAGGTGACTCGTTTATTTCGCCTGCATTTGAAGCTATATCATTTGTATCGCAAGTATGTGAAGCTAAATCATTCGTTCGGCATGGATTTGAAGCTAAGCCTTCTACTTCGCATTGATTTGAAACTAAATCATGTGTTTCGCTTGGATTTGAAGCTAACTCGTTTGTTTCGCCTGCATTTGAAGCTATATCAATTATATCGCAAGTATTTGAAACTAAATCATTTGTGTCGCATGGATTTGAAGCTAAGCCTTCTACTTCGTATTGATTTGAAATTAAATCATGTGTTTCGCTTGGATTTGAAGCTAGGTCGATTGTTTCGCCTGCAGTTGACACTATATCAATTATATGGCTAGTATTTGAATATAAATCATTTGTTCCGCATGTATTTGAAGATAAGCCTTCTACTTCGCATTGATTTGAAGCTAAATCATTTGTTTCCCTTGGATTTGAACCTAACGCGATTGTTTCGCCTGCGTTTGAAGCTATATGATGTATATCACAAGTATTTGAAGCAAAATCATATGATTCGCATGAATTTGAAGCTAAGTCTTCTACTTCGCATTGATTTGAAGCAGAATCATGTGTTTCGCATGGATTTGAAGCTAAGCCTTCTACTTCGCATTGATTTGAAGCTAAATCATGTGTATCGCTTGGATTTGAAGCTAACTCGTTTGTTTCGCCTGCATTTGAAGCTATATTATTTATATCGCAAGTATTTGAAGCTAAATCATTTGTGTCGCATGGATTTGCAGCTAAGCCTTCTACTTCGCAATGATTTGAAACTAAATCATGTGTTTCGCTTCGATTTGAATCTAACTCGTTTGTTTCGCGTGCATATGAAGCTTTATCAATTATATCGCAAGTATTTGAAGCTAAATCATTTGAGTCGCATGGATTTGAAGCTACGCCTTCTACTTCGCATTGATTTGAAGCTAAATCATGCGTTTCGCATGGATTTGATGCTAAACCACGTATTTCCCATGAATTTGAACCTAAATCATGTATTTCGCATGCCTTTGAAGCATACTCCTGTGTTTCCCATGGATTTGAAGCCTAGTCATGTGTTTGCATGGATTGGAATCTAAGCTTTCTACGTCGGATTGATTAGAAGCTATATCATGTGTTTTGCTTAGATTTGAAGCTACCTCGTTTGTTTCGTCTGCAGTTGAAGCTAAATCATGTATATCAAAAATATTTGAAGCTAACCCATTTGATTCGCTTGGATTTGAAGCTAAGCCATCTACTTCGCCTTGATTTGAAGCTAAACCATGTGTTTTGCTTGGATTTGAAGCTAACTCGTTTGTTTCGCCTGCATTTGAAGCTATATCATGTATATCACAAGTATTTGAAGATAAACCGATTTCTTCGCATTGATTTGAAGCTAAGCCTTTTACTTGGGATTGATTTGAAGTTAAATCATGTGTTCCGCATTGATTTGAAGCTAAATCATGTGTTTCGCATCGATTTGAAGCTAAGCCTTCAACTTCGCATTGATTTGAAACTAAATCATGTGTTTCGCTTGGGTTTGGAGCTAACTCGTTACATACTCCTGTATTTGAAGCTATATCACTTATATCCGAAGTATCTGAAGCTAAATCATTCGTGTCGCATGCATTTGAAGCTAAACCTTCTAAATCGCATTGATTTGAAGCTAAATCATGTGTTTCGCATGGACTTGATGCTAACTCGTTTGTTTCGCCTGCATTTGAAGCTATATCAATTATATCGCAAGTATTTGAAGCTAAATCATTTTTGTCGCGTGGATTTGAATCTACGCCTTCTACTTCGCATTGATTTGAAGCTAAATCATGTGTTTCGCATGGATTTGAAGCCAACTAGTTTGTTTCGCCTGCACTTGAATCTATATCATCTATTTCGCAAGAATGTGAATCTAAATCATTTGCTTCGCATGGATTTGAAGCTAAGTCTTCTACTCCGCATTGATTTGAATCTAAATCATGTTTTTCGCTTGGATTTGAAGGTAACACATTTGTTTCGCCTGCATTTGAAACTATATCTCTTGTATTGCAACTATCTGAAGCTAAATCATTTGTTTCTAATGTATTTGAAGCCAAGCCTTCTACTTCGCATTGATTTGAAGCTAAATCATGTGTTTGGCTTGGATTTGAAGCTAACTCGTTTGTTTCGCATGCAGTTGAATCCAAATCATGTATATCACGAGTATTTGAAGCTAAACCATTTGAGTCGCATGGATTTGAAGCTAAGCCTGCTACTTTGCATTGAATTGAAGCAAACTCGTGTGTATCGCTTGGATTTGAAGCAAACACGTTTGTTTCGCATGGATTTGAAGCTAAACCATCTACATCGTATTGATATAAAGCTAAATCAAGTGTTTCCGTTGGATTTGAAGCTAACTCGTTTGTTTCGCATGCAGTTGAATCTAAATCATGTATATCACAAGTATTTGAAGCTAAACAATTTGATTCGCATGGTTTTGACGCTAAACCTTAAACTTCGCATTGATTGGATGCTAAATCATGTGTTTTGTATGAATTTGAATGTTACTCGTTTGTTTCGCCTGCAGTTGAATCTAAATCATGAATATAACACGTATTTAAGGCTAAACCGTTTGATTCGCATGGATATTATGCTAAACCACGTGTTTCCCATGAATTTGACCCTAAATCATGTGATTAGCATGCTTTTGAGCTTAATCATGTGTTCTGAATGGATTTGAAGCCAACTCGTTTGTTTCTCCTGCATTTGAAGCTATATCACTTATATCGCAAGTATCTGAACCTAAATCATTTGTTTCGCATGCATTTGGAGCTAACTCGTTCGTTTCGCCTGCATTTGAAGCTATACCACGTACATTTGAAGTATCTGAACCTAAATCATTTGTTTCTCATGGATTTGAAGCTAAACCATCTACATCGCATTGATATGAAGCTAAATCAAGTGTTTCGGTTGGATTTGATGCTAACTCGTTTGTTTCGCCTGCAGTTGAACCTAAATCATGTATATCACAAGTATTTCAAGCTGAACCATTTGTTTTGCATGGATTTGATTCCAAGCCTGCAACTTCACATTGATTTGAAGCTAAATCATTTGTTTCCCTTGGATTTGAACCTAACGCGATTGTTTCGCCTGCGTTTGAAGCTATATGATGTATATCACAAGTATTTGAAGCAAAATCATTTGATTCTTATAATTGACTATATCAATTATATCGCAAGTATTTGAATCTAAATCTTTCGTTTTGAACCTAAATAATGTGTTTCGCATGGATTTGAAGATAACTCGTTCTTTACGCCCGCATTTGATGCTATATCACTTACATCGCCAGTATCTGAAGATAAATCGTTTGTTTCGCATGAATTTGAGGCTATGACATCAAATGCGCAGTGATTTGAAACTAAATCATGTGTTTCGCATGGATTAGAAGCTAACTCGTTTGTTTCGCCTGCATTTGAAGCTATATCAATTATATCGCAAGTATTTGAAGCTAAATCATTTGTGTCGCACGGCTGTGAAGATAAGCCTTCTACTTTGCATTAATTTGAAGGTAAATCATGTGTTTCGCTTGGATTTGAAGGTAAATCATGTGTTTCGCACAGATTTGAAGCTAACTCGTTTATTTCGCCTGCATTTGAAGCTATATTATTTATATCGCAAGTATGTGAAGCTAAATCATTTGTTTCGCATGGATTTGAAGCTAAGCCTTCTATTTCGCATTGATTTGAAACTAAATCATGTGTTTCGCTTGGATTTGAAGCTAACTCGTTTGTTTCGCCTGCATTTGAAGCTATATTATTTATATCGCAAGTATTTGAAGCTAAATAATTTGTGTCGCATGGATTTGCAGCTAAGCCTTCTACTTCGCATTGATTTGAAACTAAATCATGTGTTTCGCTTGGATTTGAATCTAACTCGTTTGTTTCGCGTGCATATGAAGCTTTATCAATTATATCGCAAGTATTTGAAGCTAAATCATTTGTGTCGCATGGATTTGAAGCTACGCCTACTACTTCGCATTGATTTGAAGCTAAATCATGCGTTTCGCATGGATTTGAAGCTATATCATTTGTTTCCCTTGCATTTGAAGCTAACTCGATTGTTTCGCATGCAGTTGAAGCTAAATCATGTTTATCACAAGTATCTGAAGCTAAACCACTTGTTTCGCAAGAATATGAAGCTAAACCATGTGTTTCGCATTGTTTTGAAGCTAAATCATGTCTTCCGCATGGATTTGAAGCTAACTCGTTTGTTTTGCCTGCATTTGAATCTAGTTCATTTATATCGCAAGTATTTGAAGCTAAATCATTTGTTTCGCATGGATTCGAAGCTAACGCGTTTGTTTCGTCTGCATTTGAAGCTATATCATGCATATCACAAGTATTTGAGACTAAATCATTTGATTCGCATGGATTTGAAGGTAAACCTACTACATCGCATTGATTTGAAGATAAATCATGTGTTGCTCATGGATTTGAGGCTAACTCGCTTGTTTCGCCTGCATTTGGAGCTATATCACTTATATTCGCAAGTATTTGAATCTAAATCTTTCGTTTTGAACCTAAATAATGTGTTTCGCATGGATTTGAAGATAACTCGTTCTTTAAGCCCGCATTTGATGCTATATCACTTACATCGCCAGTATCTGAAGATAAATCGTTTGTTTCGCATGAATTTGAGGCTATGACATCAAATGCGCAGTGATTTGAAACTAAATCATGTGTTTCGCATGGATTAGAAGCTAACTCGTTTGTTTCGCCTGCATTTGAAGCTATATCAATTATATCGCAAGTATTTGAAGCTAAATCATTTGTGTCGCATGGCTGTGAAGATAAGCCTTCTACTTTGCATTAATTTGAAGCTAAATCATTTGTTTCGCATGGATTTGAAGCTAAGCCTTCTATTTCGCATTGATTTGAAACTAAATCATGTGTTTCGCTTGGATTTGAAGCTAACTCGTTTGTTTCGCCTGCATTTGAAGCTATATTATTTATATCGCAAGTATTTGAAGCTAAATCATTTGTGTCGCATGGATTTGCAGCTAAGCCTTCTACTTCGCATTGATTTGAAACTAAATCATGTGTTTCGCTTGGATTTGAATCTAACTCGTTTGTTTCGCGTGCATATGAAGCTTTATCAATTATATCGCAAGTATTTGAAGCTAAATCATTTGTGTCGCATGGATTTGAAGCTACGCCTACTACTTCGCATTGATTTGAAGCTAAATCATGCGTTTCGCATGGATTTGAAGCTATATCATTTGTTTCCCTTGCATTTGAAGCTAACTCGATTGTTTCGCATGCAGTTGAAGCTAAATCATGTTTATCACAAGTATCTGAAGCTAAACCACTTGTTTCGCAAGAATATGAAGCTAAACCATGTGTTTCGCATTGTTTTGAAGCTAAATCATGTCTTCCGCATGGATTTGAAGCTAACTCGTTTGTTTTGCCTGCATTTGAAGCTAGTTCATTTATATCGCAAGTATTTGAAGCTAAATCATTTGTTTCGCATGGATTCGAAGCTAACGCGTTTGTTTCGTCTGCATTTGAAGCTATATCATGCATATCACAAGTATTTGAGACTAAATCATTTGATTCGCATGGATTTGAAGGTAAACCTACTACATCGCATTGATTTGAAGATAAATCATGTGTTGCTCATGGATTTGAGGCTAACTCGTTTGTTTCGCCTGCATTTGGAGCTATATCACTTATATTCGCAAGTATTTGAATCTAAATCTTTCGTTTTGAACCTAAATAATGTGTTTCGCATGGATTTGAAGATAACTCGTTCTTTAAGCCCGCATTTGATGCTATATCACTTACATCGCCAGTATCTGAAGATAAATCGTTTGTTTCGCATGAATTTGAGGCTATGACATCAAATGCGCAGTGATTTGAAACTAAATCATGTGTTTCGCATGGATTAGAAGCTAACTCGTTTGTTTCGCCTGCATTTGAAGCTATATCAATTATATCGCAAGTATTTGAAGCTAAATCATTTGTGTCGCATGGCTGTGAAGATAAGCCTTCTACTTTGCATTAATTTGAAGGTAAATCATGTGTTTCGCTTGGATTTGAAGGTAAATCATGTGTTTCGCACAGATTTGAAGCTAACTCGTTTATTTCGCCTGCATTTGAAGCTATATTATTTATATCGCAAGTATGTGAAGCTAAATCATTTGTTTCGCATGGATTTGAAGCTAAGCCTTCTATTTCGCATTGATTTGAAACTAAATCATGTGTTTCGCTTGGATTTGAAGCTAACTCGTTTGTTTCGCCTGCATTTGAAGCTATATTATTTATATCGCAAGTATTTGAAGCTAAATCATTTGTGTCGCATGGATTTGCAGCTAAGCCTTCTACTTCGCATTGATTTGAAACTAAATCATGTGTTTCGCTTGGATTTGAATCTAACTCGTTTGTTTCGCGTGCATATGAAGCTTTATCAATTATATCGCAAGTATTTGAAGCTAAATCATTTGTGTCGCATGGATTTGAAGCTACGCCTACTACTTCGCATTGATTTGAAGCTAAATCATGCGTTTCGCATGGATTTGAAGCTATATCATTTGTTTCCCTTGCATTTGAAGCTAACTCGATTGTTTCGCATGCAGTTGAAGCTAAATCATGTTTATCACAAGTATCTGAAGCTAAACCACTTGTTTCGCAAGAATATGAAGCTAAACCATGTGTTTCGCATTGTTTTGAAGCTAAATCATGTCTTCCGCATGGATTCGAAGCTAACTCGTTTGTTTTGCCTGCATTTGAAGCTAGTTCATTTATATCGCAAGTATTTGAAGCTAAATCATTTGTTTCGCATGGATTCGAAGCTAACGCGTTTGTTTCGTCTGCATTTGAAGCTATATCATGCATATCACAAGTATTTGAGACTAAATCATTTGATTCGCATGGATTTGAAGGTAAACCTACTACATCGCATTGATTTGCAGCTAAATCATGTGTTTCTCATGGATATGAAGCTTACTCGTTTGTTTCGCTTGCAGTTGTTGCTAAATAATGTATATCACAAGTACTTGTAGCTAAACCATTTTATTCGCTTGGATTTGAAGCTAAGCCTTCTACTTCGATTGATATGAAGCTAAATCATGTGTTTCGCGTTGATTTGAAAGTAACTCATTTGTTTCGCATGTAGTTAAAGCTAAATTATGTATATCACAAGTATTTGAAGCTAAGCCATTTGTTTCGCATGGATTTGAAGATAAGTCTACTACTTCGCAATTAATTTGAAGCTAAGCCTTTTACATCGCTTTGATTTGAAGCTAAATCATGTGTTTCGCATGGATTTGAAACTAACTCGTTTGTTTCGCATGCAGTTGAAGCTAAATCATGTTTACCACAAGTATCTGCATCTAAACCACTTGTTTCGCAAGAATATGAAGCTAAACCATGTGTTAATCATGAATTTGAATCAAAATCATGTGTTTCCCTTGGATTTGAAGCTAACACGTTTGATTCGTATGCAGTTGCAGCTTTATCAATTATATCGCAAGTATTTGAAGCTAAATCATTTGTGTCGCATGGCTTTGAGGATAAGCCTTCTACTTCGCATTGATTTGAAACTAAACCATGTGTTTCGCTTGGATTTGAAGCTAACTCGTTTGTTTAGCCTTCATTTGAAGCTATATCATTTATATCGCAAGTATATGAAGCTAAACTATGTGTTTCGCAAGAATATGAAGCTAAACCATTTGTTTCGCTTGGATTTGAAGCTAACTCGTTTGTTTCGCCTGCATTTGAAGCTATATCAATTAGATCGCAAGTATTTGAAGCTAAATCATTTGTGTCGCATGGCTTTGAGGATAAGCCTTCTACTTCGCTTTGATTTGAAACTAAACCATGTGTTTCGCTTGGATTTGAAGCTAACTGGTTTGTTTCGTCTGCATTTGAAGCTATATCACTTATTTCGATAGTATCAGAATCTAAATCATTTGTGTCGCATGGATGTGAAGCTAAACCTTCTACGTGGCATTGTCTTGAAGCATAATCATGTGTTTCGCATGGATTTGAAGCTAACTCGTTTGTTTTTCCTGCATTTGAAGGTATATCATTTATATCGCAAGTATTTGAAGCTAAATCATTTGTTCCGCATGAATTATAAGCTAAATCATGTGTTTCGCATGGAATTGAAGCTATCTGGTTTGTTTCGCCTGCATTTGAAGCTACTTCACTTGTATCGCAAGTATTGGAAGAAAAATCATTTGATTTGCATGGAGTTGAAGCTATCTCGTTTGTTTCGCCTGCAGTTGAATCTATATCACTTATATCGCAAGTATTTGAAGCTAAATCATTTGTGTCGCATGGCTCTGAAGCTAAGCCTTCTACTTCGCATTGATTTGAAGCTAAATCATGTGTTTCGCATGGATTTGAAGCTACGCCTTCTACTTCGCATTGATTTGAAACTAAATCATGTGTTTCGCTTGGATTTAAAGCTAACTCGTTGTTTAGCCTGCAAGTGAAGCTTTATCAATTATATCGCAAAATATTTGAAGCTAAATCAGTTGTGTCGCATGGGTTTGAAGCTACGCCTTCTATTTCGCATGGATTTGAAGCTAAGCCTTCTACTTCGCATTGATTTGAAGCAAAATCATGTGTTTCTCATCGATTTGAAGCTAAGCCTTCAACTTCGCATTGATTTGAAGCTAAATCATTTGTTTCCCTTGGATTTCAACCTAACGCGATTGTTTCGCCTGCGTTTGAAGCTATATGATGTATATCACAAGTATTTGAAGCAAAATCATTTGATTCGCATGGATTTGAAGCTAAGCCTTCTACTTCGCATTGATTTGAAGCAGAATCATGTGTTTCGCACAGATTTGAAGCTAACTCATTTGTTTCGCATGCATTTGAAGCTATATCAATTATATCGCAAATATTTGAAGCTAAATCATTTGTGTCGCATGGCTTTGAAGATAAGCCTTCTACTTTGTATTAATTTGAAGGTAAATCATGTGTTTCGCTTGAATTTGAAGGTGACTCGTTTGTTTCGCCTGCATTTGAAGCTATATCATTTGTATCGCAAGTATGTGAAGCTAAATCATTTGTTCCGCATGGATTTGAAGCTAAGCCTTCTACTTCGCATTGATTTGAAACTAAATCATGTGTTTCGCTTGGATTTGAAGCTAACTCGTTTGTTTCGCCTGCATTTGAAGCTATATCAATTATATCGCAAGTATTTGAAACTAAATCATTTGTGTCGCATGGATTTGAAGCTAAGCCTTCTACTTCGCATTAATTTGAAGCTAAATCATGCGTTTCGCATGGATTTGAAGCTATATCACTTGTTTCCCTTGCATTTGAAGCTAACTCGATTGTTTCGCATGCAGTTGAAGCTAAATCATGTTTATCACAAGTATCTGAAGCTAAACCACTTGTTTCGCAAGAATATGAAGCTAAACCATGTGTTTCGCATTGTTTTGAAGCTAAATCATGTCTTCCGCATGGATTTGAAGCTAACTCGTTTGTTTTGCCTGCATTTGAAGCTAGTTCATTTATATCGCAAGTATTTGAAGCTAAATCATTTGTTTCGCATGGTTTAGTAGCTAAGCCTACTACTCCGCATTGATTTGAAGCTAAATGATGTGTTTCGCATGCATTTGTAGATAACTCGCTTGTTTTGCCTGCATCTGAAACTATATCTCTTGTATCGCAAGTATCTGATGCTAAATCATTTGTTTCTCATGTTTTTGAAGCTAAGCCTTCTACTTCGCATTGATTTGAAGATAAATCATGTGTTGCTCATGGATTTGAGGCTAACTCGTTTGTTTCGCCTGCATTTGGAGCTATATCACTTATATTCGCAAGTATTTGAATCTAAATCTTTCGTTTTGAACCTAAATAATGTGTTTCGCATGGATTTGAAGATAACTCGTTCTTTACGCCCGCATTTGATGCTATATCACTTACATCGCCAGTATCTGAAGATAAATCGTTTGTTTCGCATGAATTTGAGGCTATGACATCAAATGCGCAGTGATTTGAAACTAAATCATGTGTTTCGCATGGATTAGAAGCTAACTCGTTTGTTTCGCCTGCATTTGAAGCTATATCAATTATATCGCAAGTATTTGAAGCTAAATCATTTGTGTCGCATGGCTGTGAAGATAAGCCTTCTACTTTGCATTAATTTGAAGGTAAATCATGTGTTTCGCTTGGATTTGAAGGTAAATCATGTGTTTCGCACAGATTTGAAGCTAACTCGTTTATTTCGCCTGCATTTGAAGCTATATTATTTATATCGCAAGTATGTGAAGCTAAATCATTTGTTTCGCATGGATTTGAAGCTAAGCCTTCTATTTCGCATTGATTTGAAACTAAATCATGTGTTTCGCTTGGATTTGAAGCTAACTCGTTTGTTTCGCCTGCATTTGAAGCTATATTATTTATATCGCAAGTATTTGAAGCTAAATCATTTGTGTCGCATGGATTTGCAGCTAAGCCTTCTACTTCGCATTGATTTGAAACTAAATCATGTGTTTCGCTTGGATTTGAATCTAACTCGTTTGTTTCGCGTGCATATGAAGCTTTATCAATTATATCGCAAGTATTTGAAGCTAAATCATTTGTGTCGCATGGATTTGAAGCTACGCCTACTACTTCGCATTGATTTGAAGCTAAATCATGCGTTTCGCATGGATTTGAAGCTATATCATTTGTTTCCCTTGCATTTGAAGCTAACTCGATTGTTTCGCATGCAGTTGAAGCTAAATCATGTTTATCACAAGTATCTGAAGCTAAACCACTTGTTTCGCAAGAATATGAAGCTAAACCATGTGTTTCGCATTGTTTTGAAGCTAAATCATGTCTTCCGCATGGATTTGAAGCTAACTCGTTTGTTTTGCCTGCATTTGAAGCTAGTTCATTTATATCGCAAGTATTTGAAGCTAAATCATTTGTTTCGCATGGATTCGAAGCTAACGCGTTTGTTTCGTCTGCATTTGAAGCTATATCATGCATATCACAAGTATTTGAGACTAAATCATTTGATTCGCATGGATTTGAAGGTAAACCTACTACATCGCATTGATTTGCAGCTAAATCATGTGTTTCTCATGGATATGAAGCTTACTCGTTTGTTTCGCTTGCAGTTGTTGCTAAATAATGTATATCACAAGTACTTGTAGCTAAACAATTTTATTCGCTTGGATTTGAAGCTAAGCCTTCTACTTCGATTGATATGAAGCTAAATCATGTGTTTCGCGTTGATTTGAAAGTAACTCATTTGTTTCGCATGCAGTTAAAGCTAAATTATGTATATCACAAGTATTTGAAGCTAAGCCATTTGTTTCGCATGGATTTGAAGATAAGTCTACTACTTCGCAATTAATTTGAAGCTAAGCCTTTTACATCGCTTTGATTTGAAGCTAAATCATGTGTTTCGCATGGATTTGAAACTAACTCGTTTGTTTAGCCTTCATTTGAAGCTATATCATTTATATCGCAAGTATATGAAGCTAAACTATGTGTTTCGCAAGAATATGAAGCTAAACCATTTGTTTCGCTTGGATTTGAAGCTAACTCGTTTGTTTCGCCTGCATTTGAAGCTATATCAATTAGATCGCAAGTATTTGAAGCTAAATCATTTGTGTCGCATGGCTTTGAGGATAAGCCTTCTACTTCGCTTTGATTTGAAACTAAACCATGTGTTTCGCTTGGATTTGAAGCTAACTGGTTTGTTTCGTCTGCATTTGAAGCTATATCACTTATTTCGATAGTATCAGAATCTAAATCATTTGTGTCGCATGGATGTGAAGCTAAACCTTCTACGTGGCATTGTCTTGAAGCATAATCATGTGTTTCGCATGGATTTGAAGCTAACTCGTTTGTTTTTCCTGCATTTGAAGGTATATCATTTATATCGCAAGTATTTGAAGCTAAATCATTTGTTTCGCATGAATTATAAGCTAAATCATGTGTTTCGCATGGAATTGAAGCTATCTGGTTTGTTTCGCCTGCATTTGAAGCTACTTCACTTGTATCGCAAGTATTGGAAGAAAAATCATTTGATTTGCATGGATTTGAAGCTATCTCGTTTGTTTCGCCTGCAGTTGAATCTATATCACTTATATCGCAAGTATTTGAAGCTAAATCATTTGTGTCGCATGGCTCTGAAGCAAAGCCTTCTACTTCGCATTGATTTGAAGCTAAATCATGTGTTTCGCATGGATTTGAAGCTATGCCTTCTACTTCGCATTGATTTGAAACTAAATCATGTGTTTCGCTTGGATTTAAAGCTAACTCTTTGTTCAGCCTGCAAGTGAAGCTTTATCAATTATATCGCAAAATATTTGAAGCTAAATCAGTTGTGTCGCATGGGTTTGAAGCTACGCCTTCTATTTCGCATTGATTTGAAGCTAAACCTACAACTTCGCATTGATTTGAAGGGAAATCACTTGTTTCCTTTGGATTGGAAGCTGACGCGATTGTTTCGCATGCAGTAGAAAGTAAATCATGTTTATCACAGGTATCTGAAGCTAAACCATTTGTTTCGCAAGAATATGAAGCTAAACCATGTGTTTCGCTTGGATTTGAAGCTAAGTCGTTTGTTTTGCCTGCAGTTGAAGCTATTTCATTTATATCGCAAGTATTTGAAGCTAAATCATTTGTTTCGCATGGATTTGAAGCTAAGCCTTCTACATCGCATTGATTTAAGGCTAAATCATTTGTTTCGCTTGGATATGAAACTAAAACATGTGTTACGCATGGATTTGAAGCTTAATCATTTGTTTCTCATGGATTTGAAGCTAAACCTTCTACATAGCATTGATTTGCAGCTAAATCATGTGCTGCGCATGGATTTGAAGCTAACTCGTTTGTTTCACCTGCAGTTGACACTATATCACTTATATCGCAAGTATTTTAATCTAAATCATTGGTTTCGCATGGATTTGAAGCTAAACCTTATACATCGCATTGATTTGAAGCTAAATCTTGCGTATTGCATGGATTTGAAGTTAAACCTTCTACATTGCATTGATTTACAGCTAAATCATGTGTTTCGCATGGATGTGAAGCTATCTCGTTTGTTTCGCCTGCCGTACAATCTTTATCACTTATATAGCAAGTATTTGAAGCTAAATCATTTGTGTCGCATGGCTTTGAAGATAAGCCTTCTACTTTGTATTAATTTGAAGGTAAATCATGTGTTTCGCTTGAATTTGAAGGTGACTCGTTTGTTTCGCCTGCATTTGAAGCTATATCATTTGTATCGCAAGTTTGTGAAGCTAAATCATTTGTTCCGCATGGATTTGAAGCTAAGCCTTCTACTTCGCATTGATTTGAAACTAAATCATGTGCTTCGCTTGGATTTGAAGCTAACTCGTTTGTTTCGCCTGCATTTGAAGCTATATCAATTATATCGCAAGTATTTGAAACTAAATCATTTGTGTCGCATGGATTTGAAGCTAAGCCTTCTACTTCGCATTAATTTGAAGCTAAATCATGCGTTTCGCATGGATTTGAAGCTATATCACTTGTTTCCCTTGCATTTGAAGCTAACTCGATTGTTTCGCATGCAGTTGAAGCTAAATCATGTTTATCACAAGTATCTGAAGCTAAACCACTTGTTTCGCAAGAATATGAAGCTAAACCATGTGTTTCGCATTGTTTTGAAGCTAAATCATGTCTTCCGCATGGATTTGAAGCTAACTCGTTTGTTTTGCCTGCATTTGAAGCTAGTTCATTTATATCGCAAGTATTTGAAGCTAAATCATTTGTTTCGCATGGATTCGAAGCTAACGCGTTTGTTTCGTCTGCATTTGAAGCTATATCATGCATATCACAAGTATTTGAGACTAAATCATTTGATTCGCATGGATTTGAAGGTAAACCTACTACATCGCATTGATTTGCAGCTAAATCATGTGTTTCTCATGGATATGAAGCTTACTCGTTTGTTTCGCTTGCAGTTGTTGCTAAATAATGTATATCACAAGTACTTGTAGCTAAACAATTTTATTCGCTTGGATTTGAAGCTAAGCCTTCTACTTCGATTGATATGAAGCTAAATCATGTGTTTCGCGTTGATTTGAAAGTAACTCATTTGTTTCGCATGCAGTTAAAGCTAAATTATGTATATCACAAGTATTTGAAGCTAAGCCATTTGTTTCGCATGGATTTGAAGATAAGTCTACTACTTCGCAATTAATTTGAAGCTAAGCCTTTTACATCGCTTTGATTTGAAGCTAAATCATGTGTTTCGCATGGATTTGAAACTAACTCGTTTGTTTAGCCTTCATTTGAAGCTATATCATTTATATCGCAAGTATATGAAGCTAAACTATGTGTTTCGCAAGAATATGAAGCTAAACCATTTGTTTCGCTTGGATTTGAAGCTAACTCGTTTGTTTCGCCTGCATTTGAAGCTATATCAATTAGATCGCAAGTATTTGAAGCTAAATCATTTGTGTCGCATGGCTTTGAGGATAAGCCTTCTACTTCGCTTTGATTTGAAACTAAACCATGTGTTTCGCTTGGATTTGAAGCTAACTGGTTTGTTTCGTCTGCATTTGAAGCTATATCACTTATTTCGATAGTATCAGAATCTAAATCATTTGTGTCGCATGGATGTGAAGCTAAACCATCTACGTGGCATTGTCTTGAAGCATAATCATGTGTTTCGCATGGATTTGAAGCTAACTCGTTTGTTTTTCCTGCATTTGAAGGTATATCATTTATATCGCAAGTATTTGAAGCTAAATCACTTGTTTCGCATGAATTATAAGCTAAATCATGTGTTTCGCATGGAATTGAAGCTATCTGGTTTGTTTCGCCTGCATTTGAAGCTACTTCACTTGTATCGCAAGTATTGGAAGAAAAATCATTTGATTTGCATGGATTTGAAGCTATCTCGTTTGTTTCGCCTGCAGTTGAATCTATATCACTTATATCGCAAGTATTTGAAGCTAAATCATTTGTGTCGCATGGCTCTGAAGCAAAGCCTTCTACTTCGCATTGATTTGAAGCTAAATCATGTGTTTCGCATGGATTTGAAGCTATGCCTTCTACTTCGCATTGATTTGAAACTAAATCATGTGTTTCGCTTGGATTTAAAGCTAACTCTTTGTTCAGCCTGCAAGTGAAGCTTTATCAATTATATCGCAAAATATTTGAAGCTAAATCAGTTGTGTCGCATGGGTTTGAAGCTACGCCTTCTATTTCGCATTGATTTGAAGCTAAACCTTCAACTTCGCATTGATTTGAAGGGAAATCACTTGTTTCCTTTGGATTGGAAGCTGACGCGATTGTTTCGCATGCAGTTGAAAGTAAATCATGTTTATCACAGGTATCTGAAGCTAAACCATTTGTTTCGCAAGAATATGAAGCTAAACCATGTGTTTCGCTTGGATTTGAAGCTAAGTCGTTTGTTTTGCCTGCAGTTGAAGCTATTTCATTTATATCGCAAGTATTTGAAGCTAAATCATTTGTTTCGCATGGATTTGAAGCTAAGCCTTCTACATCGCATTGATTTAAGGCTAAATCATTTGTTTCGCTTGGATATGAAACTAAAACATGTGTTACGCATGGATTTGAAGCTTAATCATTTGTTTCTCATGGATTTGAAGCTAAACCTTCTACATAGCATTGATTTGCAGCTAAATCATGTGCTGCGCATGGATTTGAAGCTAACTCGTTTGTTTCACCTGCAGTTGACACTATATCACTTATATCGCAAGTATTTTAATCTAAATCATTGGTTTCGCATGGATTTGAAGCTAAACCTTATACATCGCATTGATTTGAAGCTAAATCTTGCGTATTGCATGGATTTGAAGTTAAACCTTCTACATTGCATTGATTTACAGCTAAATCATGTGTTTCGCATGGATGTGAAGCTATCTCGTTTGTTTCGCCTGCCGTACAATCTTTATCACTTATATAGCAAGTATTTGAAGCTAAATCATTTGTGTCGCATGGCTTTGAAGATAAGCCTTCTACTTTGTATTAATTTGAAGGTAAATCATGTGTTTCGCTTGAATTTGAAGGTGACTCGTTTGTTTCGCCTGCATTTGAAGCTATATCATTTGTATCGCAAGTATGTGAAGCTAAATCATTTGTTCCGCATGGATTTGAAGCTAAGCCTTCTACTTCGCATTGATTTGAAACTAAATCATGTGTTTCGCTTGGATTTGAAGCTAACTCGTTTGTTTCGCCTGCATTTGAAGCTATATCAATTATATCGCAAGTATTTGAAACTAAATCATTTGTGTCGCATGGATTTGAAGCTAAGCCTTCTACTTCGCATTAATTTGAAGCTAAATCATGCGTTTCGCATGGATTTGAAGCTATATCACTTGTTTCCCTTGCATTTGAAGCTAACTCGATTGTTTCGCATGCAGTTGAAGCTAAATCATGTTTATCACAAGTATCTGAAGCTAAACCACTTGTTTCGCAAGAATATGAAGCTAAACCATGTGTTTCGCATTGTTTTGAAGCTAAATCATGTCTTCCGCATGGATTTGAAGCTAACTCGTTTGTTTTGCCTGCATTTGAAGCTAGTTCATTTATATCGCAAGTATTTGAAGCTAAATCATTTGTTTCGCGTGGATTCGAAGCTAACGCGTTTGTTTCGTCTGCATTTGAAGCTATATCATGCATATCACAAGTATTTGAGACTAAATCATTTGATTCGCATGGATTTGAAGGTAAACCTACTACATCGCATTGATTTGCAGCTAAATCATGTGTTTCTCATGGATATGAAGCTTACTCGTTTGTTTCGCTTGCAGTTGTTGCTAAATAATGTATATCACAAGTACTTGTAGCTAAACAATTTTATTCGCTTGGATTTGAAGCTAAGCCTTCTACTTCGATTGATATGAAGCTAAATCATGTGTTTCGCGTTGATTTGAAAGTAACTCATTTGTTTCGCATGCAGTTAAAGCTAAATTATGTATATCACAAGTATTTGAAGCTAAGCCATTTGTTTCGCATGGATTTGAAGATAAGTCTACTACTTCGCAATTAATTTGAAGCTAAGCCTTTTACATCGCTTTGATTTGAAGCTAAATCATGTGTTTCGCATGGATTTGAAACTAACTCGTTTGTTTAGCCTTCATTTGAAGCTATATCATTTATATCGCAAGTATATGAAGCTAAACTATGTGTTTCGCAAGAATATGAAGCTAAACCATTTGTTTCGCTTGGATTTGAAGCTAACTCGTTTGTTTCGCCTGCATTTGAAGCTATATCAATTAGATCGCAAGTATTTGAAGCTAAATCATTTGTGTCGCATGGCTTTGAGGATAAGCCTTCTACTTCGCTTTGATTTGAAACTAAACCATGTGTTTCGCTTGGATTTGAAGCTAACTGGTTTGTTTCGTCTGCATTTGAAGCTATATCATTTATATCGCAAGTATATGAAGCTAAACTATGTGTTTCGCAAGAATATGAAGCTAAACCATTTGTTTCGCTTGGATTTGAAGCTAACTCGTTTGTTTCGCCTGCATTTGAAGCTATATCAATTAGATCGCAAGTATTTGAAGCTAAATCATTTGTGTCGCATGGCTTTGAGGATAAGCCTTCTACTTCGCTTTGATTTGAAACTAAACCATGTGTTTCGCTTGGATTTGAAGCTAACTGGTTTGTTTCGTCTGCATTTGAAGCTATATCACTTATTTCGATAGTATCAGAATCTAAATCATTTGTGTCGCATGGATGTGAAGCTAAACCTTCTACGTGGCATTGTCTTGAAGCATAATCATGTGTTTCGCATGGATTTGAAGCTAACTCGTTTGTTTTTCCTGCATTTGAAGGTATATCATTTATATCGCAAGTATTTGAAGCTAAATCATTTGTTTCGCATGAATTATAAGCTAAATCATGTGTTTCGCATGGAATTGAAGCTATCTGGTTTGTTTCGCCTGCATTTGAAGCTACTTCACTTGTATCGCAAGTATTGGAAGAAAAATCATTTGATTTGCATGGATTTGAAGCTATCTCGTTTGTTTCGCCTGCAGTTGAATCTATATCACTTATATCGCAAGTATTTGAAGCTAAATCATTTGTGTCGCATGGCTCTGAAGCTAAGCCTTCTACTTCGCATTGATTTGAAGCTAAATCATGTGTTTCGCATGGATTTGAAGCTATGCCTTCTACTTCGCATTGATTTGAAACTAAATCATGTGTTTCGCTTGGATTTGAAGCTAACTCGTTGTTTAGCCTGCAAGTGAAGCTTTATCAATTATATCGCAAAATATTTGAAGCTAAATCAGTTGTGTCGCATGGGTTTGAAGCTACGCCTTCTATTTCGCATGGATTTGAAGCTAAGCCTTCTACTTCGCATTGATTTGAAGGGAAATCACTTGTTTCCTTTGGATTGGAAGCTGACGCGATTGTTTCGCATGCAGTTGAAAGTAAATCATGTTTATCACAGGTATCTGAAGCTAAACCATTTGTTTCGCAAGAATATGAAGCTAAACCATGTGTTTCGCTTGGATTTGAAGCTAAGTCGTTTGTTTTGCCTGCAGTTGAAGCTATTTCATTTATATCGCAAGTATTTGAAGCTAAATCATTTGTTTCGCATGGATTTGAAGCTAAGCCTTCTACATCGCATTGATTTAAGGCTAAATCATTTGTTTCGCTTGGATATGAAACTAAAACATGTGTTACGCATGGATTTGAAGCTTAATCATTTGTTTCTCATGGATTTGAAGCTAAACCTCCTACATAGCATTGATTTGCAGCTAAATCATGTGCTGCGCATGGATTAGAAGCTAACTCGTTTGTTTCACCTGCAGTTGACACTATATCACTTATATCGCAAGTATTTTAATCTAAATCATTGGTTTCGCATGGATTTGAAGCTAAACCTTATACATCGCATTGATTTGAAGCTAAATCTTGTGTATTGCATGGATTTGAAGCTAAACCTTCTACATAGCATTGATTTACAGCTAAATCATGTGTTTCGCATGGATGTGAAGCTATCTCGTTTGTTTCGCCTGCCGTATAATCTTTATCACTTATATAGCAAGTATTTGAAGCTAAATCATTTGTTCCGCATGGATTTGAAGCTAAAGCTTCTAGATCGCATTGATTTGAAGCTAAATCTTGTGTATTGCATGGATTTGAAGCTAAACCTTCTACATAGCATTGATTTACAGCTAAATAATGTGTTTCGCATGGATTTGAAGCTATCTCGTTTGTTTCGCCTGCATTAGAATCTATATCACTTATATAGCAAGTATTTGAAGATAAATCATTTGTTCCGCATGGATTTGAAGCTAAGGCTTCTACATCGCATTGATTAGATGCTGAATCATGTGTTTCGCTTGGTTTTGGAGCTAACTCGTTTGTTTCGTCTGCATTTGATGCTATATCACATATATCGCAAGTATCTGAACATAAATCAATTGTTTCTCATGGATTTGAAGCAAATCCTTCTACCACGCATTGATTTGAAGCCAAATCATGTGTATCGCATGGATTTTGAAGCTAACTCGTTTGATTCGTCTCCATTTGAAGCTATATCACTTATATCCCAAGTGTTTGAAGCTAAATCATTTGTTTCGCACGGATTTGAAGCTAAACCTTCTACATAGCATTGATTTGCAGCTAATTCATGTGCTGCGCATGGATTAGAAGCTAACTCGTTTCTTTCACACGCATTTGAAGCTATATCACCTATATTCCAAGGGTTTGAAGCTCAATCATTTGTTCCACATGTATTTGAAACTAATCCTTAAACATCGCATTGATTTGCAGCTAAATCTTGTGTATTGCATGGATTTGAAGCTAAACCTCCTACATAGCATTGATTTACAGCTAAATCATGTGTTTCGCATGGATTCGAAGCTATCTCGTTTGTTTCGCCTGCAGTAGAATCTATATCACTTATATAGCAAGAATTTGAAGCTAAATCATTTGTTCCGCATGGATTTGTAGCTAAGGCTTCTACATCGCATTGATTTGAAGCTATATCATGTGTTTCGCTTGGTTTTGAAGCTAACTCGTTTGTTTCGTCTGCATTTGATGCAATATCACTTATATCGCAAGCATCTGAACCTAAATCAATTGTTTCTCACGGATTTGAAGCAAAGCCTTCTACCACGCATTGATTTGAAGCTAAATCATGTGAATCGCATGGATTTTGAAGCTAACTCGTTTGATTCGTCTCCATTTGAAGCTATATCACTTATATCCCAAGTGTTTGAAGCTAAATCTTTTTGTTTCGCACGGATTTGAAGCTAAGTCTTCTACTTCGCATTGATTTGAAGCAGAATCATGTGTTTCGATTGGATTTGAAGCTAAACCTTCCACATCTCCTTGATATGAAGATAAATCATGTATTTCGCTTGGATTTGAAGCTAACTGGTTTGTTTCGTCTGCATTTGAAGCTATATCACTTATTTCGATAGTATTTGAAGCTCAATCATTTGAGTCGCATGGATTTGAAGCTAAGCCTTCTATTTCGCATTGATTTGAAACTAAATCATGTGTTTCGCTTGGATTTGAAGCTAACTCGTTTGTTTCGCCTGCATTTGAAGCTATATTATTTATATCGCAAGTATATGAAGCTAAATCATTTGTGTCGCATGGATTTGCAGCTAAGCCTTCTACTTCGCATTGATTTGAAACTAAATCATGTGTTTCGCTTGGATTTGAATCTAACTCGTTTGTTTCGCGTGCATATGAAGCTTTATCAATTATATCGCAAGTATTTGAAGATAAATCATTTGAGTCGCATGGATTTGAAGCTACGCCTTCTACTTCGCATTACTTTGAAGCTAAATCATGCGTTTCGCATGGATTTGAAGCTATATCACTTGTTTCCCTTGCATTTGAAGCTAACTCGATTGTTTCGCATGCAGTTGAAGCTAAATCATGTTTATTACAAGTATCTGAAGCTAAACCACTTGTTTCGCAAGAATATGAAGCTAAACCATGTGTTTCGCATGAATTTGAAGCTAAATCATTTGTGTCGCATGGCTTTGAAGCTAACTCGTTTGTTTCGCCTGCATTGAAGCTATATCACTTCTATCGCAAGTATTTGAAGCTAAATCATTTGTGTCGCATGGATTTGAAGCTAAGCCTTCTACTTCGCATTGATTTGAAACTAAATCATCTGTTTCGCTTGGATTTGAAGCTAACTCGTTTGTTACGCCTGCATTTGAAGCTTTATCAATTATATCGCAAGTATTTGAAGCTAAACGATTTGTGTCGCATGGCTTTGAGGATAAGCCTTCTACTTCGCATTGATTTGACGCTAAATCATGTGTTTCGCACAGATTTGAAGATAACTCGTTTGTTTCGCCTGCATTGAAGCTATATCACTTCTATCGCAAGTATTTGAAGCTAAATCATTTGTGTCGCATGGATTTGAAGCTAAGCCTTCTACTTCGCATTGATTTGAAACTAAATCATCTGTTTCGCTTGGATTTGAAGCTAACTCGTTTGTTTCGCCTGCATTTGAAGCTTTATCAATTATATCGCAAGTATTTGAAGCTAAACGATTTGTGTCGCATGGCTTTGAGGATAAGCCTTCTACTTCGCATTGATTTGAAAATAAACTATGTGTTTCGCACAGATTTGAAGCTAACTCGTTTGTTTCGCCTGCATTTGAGGCTATATCATTTATATCGCTAGTATGTGAAGCTAACTCATTTGTGTCGCATGGCTTTGAAGATAAGCCTTCTACTTTGCATTAATTTGAAGGTAAATCATGTGTTTCGCTTGGATTTGAAGGTAACTCGTTTGTTTCGCCTGCATTTGAAGCTATATCATTTATATCGCAAGTCTGTTAAGCTAAATCATTTGTTTCGCATGGAGTTGAAGCTAAGGCTTCTACTTCGCATTGATTTGACACTAAATCATGTGTTTCGCTTGGATTTGAAGCTAACTCGTTTGTTTCGCCTGCATTTGAAGCTTTATCAATTATATCGCAAGTATGTGAAGCTAAACGATTTGTGTCGCATGGCTTTGAAGATAAGCCTTCCTCTTTGCATTAATTTGAAGGTAAATCATGTGTTTCGTTTGGATTTGAAGGTAACTCGTTTGTTTCGCCTGAATTTTAAGCTATATCATTTATATCGCTAGTATGTGAAGCTAAATCATTTGTTTCGCATGGATATGAAGCTATGTCTACTACTTCGCATTGATTTGAAACTAAATCATGTGTTTCGCATGGATTTGAAGCTAAATCATGTGTTTCGCATCGATGTGAAACTAACTCGATGTTTCGCCTGCATTTCAAGCTAAATCATGTTTATCACAAGTACCTGAATCTAAACCATTTGTTTCGCAAGAATATGAAGCTAAACCATGTGTTTCGCATGAATTTGAAGCTAAATCATTTGTGTCGCATGGCTTTGAAGCTAACTCGTTTGTTTCGCCTGCATTGAAGCTATATCACTTCTATCGCAAGTATTTGAAGCTAAATCATTTGTGTCGCATGGATTTGAAGCTAAGCCTTCTACTTCGCATTGATTTGAAACTAAATCATCTGTTTCGCTTGGATTTGAAGCTAACTCGTTTGTTACGCCTGCATTTGAAGCTTTATCAATTATATCGCAAGTATTTGAAGCTAAACGATTTGTGTCGCATGGCTTTGAGGATAAGCCTTCTACTTCGCATTGATTTGACGCTAAATCATGTGTTTCGCACAGATTTGAAGATAACTCGTTTGTTTCGCCTGCATTGAAGCTATATCACTTCTATCGCAAGTATTTGAAGCTAAATCATTTGTGTCGCATGGATTTGAAGCTAAGCCTTCTACTTCGCATTGATTTGAAACTAAATCATCTGTTTCGCTTGGATTTGAAGCTAACTCGTTTGTTTCGCCTGCATTTGAAGCTTTATCAATTATATCGCAAGTATTTGAAGCTAAACGATTTGTGTCGCATGGCTTTGAGGATAAGCCTTCTACTTCGCATTGATTTGAAAATAAACTATGTGTTTCGCACAGATTTGAAGCTAACTCGTTTGTTTCGCCTGCATTTGAGGCTATATCATTTATATCGCTAGTATGTGAAGCTAACTCATTTGTGTCGCATGGCTTTGAAGATAAGCCTTCTACTTTGCATTAATTTGAAGGTAAATCATGTGTTTCGCTTGGATTTGAAGGTAACTCGTTTGTTTCGCCTGCATTTGAAGCTATATCATTTATATCGCAAGTATGTGAAACTAAATCATTTCTTTCGCATGGATATGAAGCTATGCCTACTACTTCGCATTGATTTGTAACGAAATCATGTGTTTCGCATGGATTTGAAACTAACTCGTTTGTTTCGCATGCAGTTGAAGCTAAATCATGTTTACCACAAGTATCTGCATCTAAACCACTTGTTTCGCAAGAATATGAAGCTAAACCATGTGTTAATCATGAATTTGAAGCAAAATCATGTGTTTCCCTTGGATTTGAAGCTAACACGTTTGATTCGTATGCAGTTGCAGCTTTATCAATTATATCGCAAGTATTTGAAGCTAAATCATTTGTGTCGCATGGCTTTGAGGATAGGCCTTCTACTTCGCATTGATTTGAAACTAAACCATGTGTTTCGCTTGGATTTGAAGCTAACTCGTTTGTTTAGCCTTCATTTGATGCTATATCATTTATATCGCAAGTATATGAAGCTAAACTATGTGTTTCGCAAGAATATGAAGCTAAACCATTTGTTTCGCTTGGATTTGAAGCTAACTCGTTTGTTTCGCCTGCATTTGAAGCTATATCAATTAGATCGCAAGTATTTGAAGCTAAATCATTTGGGTCGCATGGCTTTGAGGATAAGCCTTCTACTTCGCTTTGATTTGAAACTAAACCATGTGTTTCGCTTGGATTTGAAGCTAACTGGTTTGTTTCGTCTGCATTTGAAGCTATATCACTTATTTCGATAGTATCAGAATCTAAATCATTTATGTCGCATGGATGTGAAGCTAAACCTTCTACGTGGCATTGTCTTGAAGCATAATCATGTGTTTCGCATTGATTTGCAGCTAAATCATGTGTTTCGCATGGATTTGGAATTAGATCTACTATATCGCATTCATTTGACGTTAGTCATGTTTTTTGCGTGGATTTGTAGCTAACTCGTTTGTTTCGCCTGCAGTTGACACTATATCACTTATATCGCAAGTATTTTAATCTAAATCATTGGTTTCGCATGGATTTGAAGCTAAACCTTATACATCGCATTGATTTGAAGCTAAATCTTGTGTACTGCATGGATTTGAAGCTAAACCTTCTACATAGCATTGATTTACAGCTAAATCATGTGTGTCGCATGGATGTGAAGCTATCTCGTTTGTTTCGCCTGCAGTATAATCTTTATCACTTATATAGCAAGTTTTTGAATCTAAATCATTTGTTCCGCATGGATTTGAAGCTAAGGCTTCTACCACGCATTGATTTGAAGCTAAATCATGTGTATCGCATGGATTTTGAAGCTAACTCGTTTGATTCGTCTCCATTTGAAGCTATGTCACTTATATCCCAAGTGTTTGAAGCTAAATCATTTGTTTCGCACGGATTTGAAGCTAAACATTCTACATCGCATTGATTTGAATCTAAATCATGTGTTTCGATTGGATTTGAAGCTAAACCTTCTACATCTCCTTGATATGAAGCTAAGTCATGTATTTCGCTTTGATTTGAAGCTAACTGGTTTGTTTCGTCTGCATTTGAAGCTATATCACTTATTTCGATAGTATCAGAATCTAAATCATTTGTGTCGCATGGATTTGAAGCTAAACCTTCTACATAGCATTGATTTGCAGCTAAATCATGTGCATCGCATGGATTTGAAGCTAACTCGTTTGTTTCTCCTGCATTTAAGGGATATCATTTATATCGCAAGTATTTGAAGCTAAATCATTTGTTTCGCATGAATTATAAGCTAAATCATGTGTTTCGCATGGAATTGAAGCTATCTGGTTTGCTTCTCCTGCATTTGAAGCTACTTCACTTGTATCGCAAGTATTGGAAGAAAAATCATTTGATTTGCATGGATTTGAAGCTATCTCGTTTGTTTCGCCTGCAGTTGAATCTATATCACTTATATCGCAAGTATTTGAAGCTAAATCATGTGTTTCGCATGGATTTGAAGCTATGCCTTCTACTTCGCATTGATTTGAAACTAAATCATGTGTTTCGCTTGGATTTGAAGCTAACTCGTTGTTTCGCCTGCATTTGAAGCTTTACCAATTATATCGCAAAATATTTGAAGCTAAATCAATTGTGTTGCATGGGTTTAAAGCTACGCCTTCTATTTCGCATTGATTTGAAGCTAAACCTTCAACTTCGCATTGATTTGAAGGGAAATCATTTGTTTCCTTTGGATTGGAAGCTGACGCGATTGTTTCGCATGCAGTTGAATGTAAATTATGTTTATCACAGGTATCTGAAGCTAAATCATTTGTTTCTCATGTATGTGTTGCTAAGCCTTCTACTTCGCATTGATTTGAAACTAAACCATGTGTTTCGCTGGGGTTTGAAGCTAACTCGTCTGTTTCGCCTGCAGTTGAAGCTATTTCATTTATATCGCAAGTATTTGAAGCCTAATCATTTTTTTCGCATGGATTTGAATCTAAGCCTTCTACATCGCATTGATTTAAGGCTAAATCATTTGTTTCGCTTGAATATGAAGCTAAAACATGTGTTACGCATGGATTTGAAGCTTAATCATGTGTTTGGCATGGATTTGAAGCTAAGCCTTCTACTTCGCATTGATTTGTAGCTAAATTATGTGTTTCGCATGGATTTGAAGCTAAGTCGTTTGTTTTGCCTGCAGTTGAAGCTATTTCATTTATATCGCAAGTATTTGAAGCTAAATCATTTGTTTCTCATGGATTTGAAGCTAAACCTTCTACATAGCATTGATTTGCAGCTAAATCATGTGCTGCGCATGGATTAGAAGCTAACTCGTTTGTTTCACCTGCATTTGAAGCTATATCACCTATATTCGAAGGGTTTGAAGCTCAATCATTTGTTCCACATGGTCTTGAAGCTAATCCTTATACTTCGCATTGATTTGCAGCTAAATCTTGTGTATTGCATGGATTTGAAGCTAAACCTCCTACATAGCATTGATTTACAGATAAATCATGTGTTTCGCATGGATTCGAAGCTATCTCGTTTGTTTCGCCTGCAGTAGAATCTATATCACATATATAGCAAGAATTTGAAGCTAAATCATATGTTCCGCATGGATTTGAAGCTAAGGCTTCTACATCGCATTGATTTGAAGCTATATCATGTGTTTCGCTTGGTTTTGAAGCTAACTCGTTTGTTTCGTCTGTATTTGATGCTATATCACTTATATCGCAAGCATCTCAACCTAAATCAATTGTTTCTCACGGATTTGAAGCAAAGCCTTCTACCACGCATTGATTTGAAGCTAAATCATGTGTATCGCATGGATTTTGAAGCTAACTCGTTTGATTCGTCTCCAGTTGAAGCTATATCACTTATATCCCAAGTGTTTGAAGCTAAATCATTTGTTTCGCACGGATTTGAAGCTAAACATTCTACATCGCATTGATTTGAATCTAAATCATGTGTTTCGATTGGATTTGAAGCTAAACCTTCTACATCTCCTTGATATGAAGCTAAATCATGTATTTCGCTTGGATTTGAAGCTAACTGGTTTGTTTCGTCTGCATTTGAAGCTATATCACTTATTTCGATAGTATCAGAATCTAAATCATTTGTGTCGCATGGCTTTGAAGATAAGCCTTCTACTTTGCATTGATTTGAAGGTAAATCATGTGTTTCGCTTGGATTTGAAGTTAACTCGTTTTTTTCGCCTGCATTTGAGGTTATATCATGTATATGACAAGCATTTGAAGCTCAATCATTTGATTCGCATGGATTCGAAGCTAAGCCTTCTACTTCTCATTGTTTTGGATCTAAATCATGTGTTTGGCTTGGATTTTAAGCTAAATCGTTTGTTTTGCATGCAGTTGAAGGTAAATCATGTGTACCACAAGCATTTCAAGCTAAACCATGTGTTTCGCATTGATTTGAAGCTAAATCATGTGCTCCGCATGGATTTGAAGCTAACTCGTTTGTTTCGCCTGCATTTGAAGCTAAATCATGTTTATCACAAGTATCTGAATCTAAACCATTTGTTTCGCAAGAATATGAAGCTAAACCATGTGTTTCGCATGAATTTGAAGATAAACCATGTGTTTCGCACAGATTTGAAGCTAACTCGCTTGTTTCGCCTGCATTTGAAGCTATATCAATTATATCGCAAGTATTTCAAACTAAATCATGTGCTCCGCATGGATTTGAAGCTAAGCCTTCTACTTCGCATTGATTTGACGCTAAATCATGTGTTTCGCACAGATTTGAAGCTAACTCGTTTGTTTCGCCTGCATTTGATGCTATATCAATTATATTGCAAGTATTTGAAGCTAAATCATTTGTGTTGCATGGCTTTGAAGATAAGCCTTCCACTTTGCATTAATTTGAAGGTAAATCATGTGTTTCGCTTGGATTTGACGCTAAGTCATGTGTTTCGCACAGATTTGAAGCTAACTCGTTTGTTTTGCCTGCATTTGAAGCTATATCAATTATATCGCAAGTATTTGAAGCTAAATCATTTGTGTCGCATGGCTTTGAAGATAAGCCTTCTACTTTGCATTAATTTGAAGGTAAATCATGTGTTTCGCTTGGATTTGAAGGTAACTCGTTTGTTTCGCCTGCATTTGAAGCTATATCAATTAAATCGCAAGTATTTGAAGCTAACTCATTTGTGTCGCTTGGCTTTGAAGATAAGCCTTCTACTTTGCATTAATTTGAAGGTAAATTATGTGTTTCGCTTGGATTTGATGGTAACTCGTTTGTTTCGCCTGCATTTGAAGCTATATCATTTATATCGCAAGTATGTGAAACTAAATCATTTCTTTCGCATGGATATGAAGCTATGCCTACTACTTCGCATTGATTTGTAACTAAATCATGTGTTTCGCATGGATTTGAAGGTAAATCATGTGTTTCGCATGGATTTGAAACTATCTCGTTTGTTTCGCCTGCATTTCAAGCTAAATCAGGTTTATCACAAGTATCTGAATCTAAACCACTTGTTTCGCAAGAATATGAAGCTAAACCATGTGTTTCGCTTGGATTTGAAGGTAACTCGTTTGTTTCGCCTGCATTTGAAGCTATATCATTTATATCGCAAGTATGTGAAGCTAAATCATTTGTTTCGAATGGATTTTAAGCTAAGCCTTCTGCATCGCATGAATTTGAAGCTAAATCATGTATTTCGCACAGATTTGAAGCTAACTCGTTTGTTCCGCCCTTATTTGAAGCTATATCATTTATATCGCAAGTCTGTGAAGCTAAATCATTTGTTTCGCATGGAGTTGAAGCTAAGGCTTCTACTTCGCATTGATTTGACACTAAATCATGTGTTTCGCTTGGATTTGAAGCTAACTCGTTTGTTTCGCCTGCATTTGAAGCTTTATCAATTATATCGCAAGTATTTGAAGCTAAACGATTTGTGTCGCATGGCGTTGAAGATAAGCCTTCCTCTTTGCATTAATTTGAAGGTAAATCATGTGTTTCGTTTGGATTTGAAGGTAACTCGTTTGTTTCGCCTGCATTTGAAGCTATATCATTTATATCGCTAGTATGTGAAGCTAAATCATTTGTTTCGCATGGATATGAAGCTCTGTCTACTACTTCGCATTGATTTGAAACTAAATCATGTGTTACGCATGGATTTGAAGCTAAATCATGTGTTTCGCATGGATGTGAAACTAACTCGATGTTTCGCCTGCATTTGAAGCTAAATCATGTTTATCAAAAGTACCTGAATCTAAACCATTTGTTTCGCAAGAATATGAAGCTAAACCATGTGTTTCGCATGAATTTGAAGCTAAATCACTTGTGTCGCATGGCTTTGAAGCTAACTCGTTTGTTTCGCCTGCATTGAAGCTATATCACTTCTATCGCAAGTATTTGAAGCTAAATCATTTGTGTCGCATGGATTTGAAGCTAAGCCTTCTACTTCGCATTGATTTGAAACTAAATCATCTGTTTCGCTTGGATTTGAAGCTAACTCGTTTGTTTCGCCTGCATTTGAAGCTTTATCAATTATATCGCAAGTATTTGAAGCTAAACGATTTGTGTCGCATGGCTTTGAGGATAAGCCTTCTACTTCGCATTGATTTGAAAATAAACTATGTGTTTCGCACAGATTTGAAGCTAACTCGTTTGTTCCGCCTGCATTTGAGGCTATATTATTTATATCGCTAGTATGTGAAGCTAACTCATTTGTGTCGCATGGCTTTGAAGATAAGCCTTCTACTTTGCATTAATTTGAAGGTAAATCATGTGTTTCGCTTGGATTTGAAGGTAACTCGTTTGTTTCGCCTGCATTTGAAGCTATATCATTTATATCGCAAGTATGTGAAACTAAATCATTTCTTTCGCATGGATATGAAGCTATGCCTACTACTTCGCATTGATTTGTAACGAAATCATGTGTTTCGCATGGATTTGAAGGTAAATCATGTGTTTCGCATGGATTTGAATCTATCTCGTTTGTTTCGCCTGCATTTGAAGCTAAATCATGTTTATCACAAGTATCTGAATCTAAACCATTTGTTTCGCAAGAATATGAAGCTAAAGCATGTGTTTCGCTTGGATTTGAAGGTAACTCGTTTGTTTCGCCTGCATTTGAAGCTATATCATTTATATCGCAAGTATGTGAAGCTAAATCATTTGTTTCGCATGGATTTTAAGCTAAGCCTTCTGCATCGCATGAATTTGAAGCTAAATCATGTATTTCGCACAGATTTGAAGCTAACTCGTTTGTTCCGCCCTTATTTGAAGCTATATCATTTATATCGCAAGTCTGTGAAGCTAACTTATTTGTTTCGCATGGAGTTGAAGCTAAGGCTTCTACTTCGCATTGATTTGACACTAAATCATGTGTTTCGCTTGGATTTGAAGCTAACTCGTTTGTTTCGCCTGCATTTGAAGCTATATCAATTATATCGCAAGTATTTGAATCTGAATCATTTGTGTCGCATGGCTTTGAGGATAAGCCTTCTACTTCGCATTAATTTGAAGGTAAATCATGTGTTTCGCTTGGATTTAAAGCTAACTCGTTTGTTTTGCTTACATTTGAAGGTATATCGTTTATATCGCAAGTATTTGAAGCTAAATCATTTGTTTCGTATGAATTTTAAGCTAAATCATGTGTTTCGCATGGAATTGAAGCTACCTGGTTTGTTTCGCCTGCATTTGAAGCTATATCATTTACGTCGCAAGTATTTGAAGCTAAATCATTTGTTTCGCATGGATTTGAAGTTAAGCCATCTACTTCGCATTGATTTGAAACTAAATCATCTGTTTCGCTTGTATTTGAAGGTAAGTTTTTTTGTTTCGCATGCATTTGAAGCTAAATCAATCATATAGCAACTATTTGAAGCAGAATCATTTGTGTCGCATGGCTTTGAGGATAAGCCTTCTACTTCGCATTAATTTGAAGGTAAGTCATGTGTTTCGCTTGGATTTGATGCTATGTCTACTACTTCGCATTGATTTGAAACTAAATAATGTGTTTCGCATCGATGTGAAACTAACTCGATGTTTCGCCTGCATTTGAAGCTAAATCATGTTTATCACAAGTACCTGAATCTAAACCATTTGTTTCGCAAGAATATGAAGCTAAACCATGTGTTTCGCATGAATTTGAAGCTAAATCATTTGTGTCGCATGGCTTTGAAGCTAACTCGTTTGTTTCGCCTGCATTGAAGCTATATCACTTCTATCGCAAGTATTTGAAGCTAAATCATTTGTGTCGCATGGATTTGAAGCTAAGCCTTCTACTTCGCATTGATTTGAAACTAAATCATCTGTTTCGCTTGGATTTGAAGCTAACTCGTTTGTTTCGCCTGCATTTGAAGCTTTATCAATTATATCGCAAGTATTTGAAGCTAAACGATTTGTGTCGCATGGCTTTGAGGATAAGCCTTCTACTTCGCATTGATTTGACGCTAAATCATGTGTTTCGCACAGATTTGAAGCTAACTCGTTTGTTTCGCCTGCATTTGATGCTATATCAATTATATTGCAAGTATTTGAAGCTAAATCATTTGTGTTGCATGGCTTTGAAGATAAGCCTTCCACTTTGCATTAATTTGAAGGTAAATCATGTGTTTCGCTTGGATTTGACGCTAAGTCATGTGTTTCGCACAGATTTGAAGCTAACTCGTTTGTTTTGCCTGCATTTGAAGCTATATCAATTATATCGCAAGTATTTGAAGCTAAATCATTTGTGTCGCATGGCTTTGAAGATAAGCCTTCTACTTTGCATTAATTTGAAGGTAAATCATGTGTTTCGCTTGGATTTGAAGGTAACTCGTTTGTTTCGCCTGCATTTGAAGCTATATCAATTAAATCGCAAGTATTTGAAGCTAACTCATTTGTGTCGCTTGGCTTTGAAGATAAGCCTTCTACTTTGCATTAATTTGAAGGTAAATTATGTGTTTCGCTTGGATTTGATGGTAACTCGTTTGTTTCGCCTGCATTTGAAGCTATATCATTTATATCGCAAGTATGTGAAACTAAATCATTTCTTTCGCATGGATATGAAGCTATGCCTACTACTTCGCATTGATTTGTAACTAAATCATGTGTTTCGCATGGATTTGAAGGTAAATCATGTGTTTCGCATGGATTTGAAACTATCTCGTTTGTTTCGCCTGCATTTGAAGCTAAATCAGGTTTATCACAAGTATCTGAATCTAAACCACTTGTTTCGCAAGAATATGAAGCTAAACCATGTGTTTCGCTTGGATTTGAAGGTAACTCGTTTGTTTCGCCTGCATTTGAAGCTATATCATTTATATCGCAAGTATGTGAAGCTAAATCATTTGTTTCGAATGGATTTTAAGCTAAGCCTTCTGCATCGCATGAATTTGAAGCTAAATCATGTATTTCGCACAGATTTGAAGCTAACTCGTTTGTTCCGCCCTTATTTGAAGCTATATCATTTATATCGCAAGTCTGTGAAGCTAAATCATTTGTTTCGCATGGAGTTGAAGCTAAGGCTTCTACTTCGCATTGATTTGACACTAAATCATGTGTTTCGCTTGGATTTGAAGCTAACTCGTTTGTTTCGCCTGCATTTGAAGCTTTATCAATTATATCGCAAGTATTTGAAGCTAAACGATTTGTGTCGCATGGCTTTGAAGATAAGCCTTCCTCTTTGCATTAATTTGAAGGTAAATCATGTGTTTCGTTTGGATTTGAAGGTAACTCGTTTGTTTCGCCTGCATTTGAAGCTATATCATTTATATCGCTAGTATGTGAAGCTAAATCATTTGTTTCGCATGGATATGAAGCTATGTCTACTACTTCGCATTGATTTGAAACTAAATCATGTGTTACGCATGGATTTGAAGCTAAATCATGTGTTTCGCATGGATGTGAAACTAACTCGATGTTTCGCCTGCATTTGAAGCTAAATCATGTTTATCAAAAGTACCTGAATCTAAACCATTTGTTTCGCAAGAATATGAAGCTAAACCATGTGTTTCGCATGAATTTGAAGCTAAATCACTTGTGTCGCATGGCTTTGAAGCTAACTCGTTTGTTTCGCCTGCATTGAAGCTATATCACTTCTATCGCAAGTATTTGAAGCTAAATCATTTGTGTCGCATGGATTTGAAGCTAAGCCTTCTACTTCGCATTGATTTGAAACTAAATCATCTGTTTCGCTTGGATTTGAAGCTAACTCGTTTGTTTCGCCTGCATTTGAAGCTTTATCAATTATATCGCAAGTATGTGAAACTAAATCATTTCTTTCGCATGGATATGAAGCTATGCCTACTACTTCGCATTGATTTGTAACGAAATCATGTGTTTCGCATGGATTTGAAGGTAAATCATGTGTTTCGCATGGATTTGAATCTATCTCGTTTGTTTCGCCTGCATTTGAAGCTAAATCATGTTTATCACAAGTATCTGAATCTAAACCATTTGTTTCGCAAGAATATGAAGCTAAACCATGTGTTTCGCTTGGATTTGAAGGTAACTCGTTTGTTTCGCCTGCATTTGAAGCTATATCATTTATATCGCAAGTATGTGAAGCTAAATCATTTGTTTCGCATGGATTTTAAGCTAAGCCTTCTGCATCGCATGAATTTGAAGCTAAATCATGTATTTCGCACAGATTTGAAGCTAACTCGTTTGTTCCGCCCTTATTTGAAGCTATATCATTTATATCGCAAGTCTGTGAAGCTAACTTATTTGTTTCGCATGGAGTTGAAGCTAAGGCTTCTACTTCGCATTGATTTGACACTAAATCATGTGTTTCGCTTGGATTTGAAGCTAACTCGTTTGTTTCGCCTGCATTTGAAGCTATATCAATTATATCGCAAGTATTTGAATCTGAATCATTTGTGTCGCATGGCTTTGAGGATAAGCCTTCTACTTCGCATTAATTTGAAGGTAAATCATGTGTTTCGCTTGGATTTAAAGCTAACTCGTTTGTTTTGCCTACATTTGAAGGTATATCGTTTATATCGCAAGTATTTGAAGCTAAATCATTTGTTTCGTATGAATTTTAAGCTAAATCATGTGTTTCGCATGGAATTGAAGCTACCTGGTTTGTTTCGCCTGCATTTGAAGCTATATCATTTACGTCGCAAGTATTTGAAGCTAAATCATTTGTTTCGCATGGATTTGAAGTTAAGCCATCTACTTCGCATTGATTTGAAACTAAATCATCTGTTTCGCTTGTATTTGAAGGTAAGTTTTTTTGTTTCGCATGCATTTGAAGCTAAATCAATCATATAGCAACTATTTGAAGCAGAATCATTTGTGTCGCATGGCTTTGAGGATAAGCCTTCTACTTCGCATTAATTTGAAGGTAAGTCATGTGTTTCGCTTGGATTTGATGCTATGTCTGCTACTTCGCATTGATTTGAAACTAAATCATGTGTTTCGCATGGATTTGAAGCTAACTCATGTGTTTCGCATGGATGTGAAACTAACTCGATGTTTCGCCTGCATTTGAAGCTAAATCATGTTTATCACAAGTACCTGAATCTAAACCATTTGTTTCGCAAGAATATGAAGCTAAACCATGTGTTTCGCATGAATTTGAAGCTAAGTCATGTGTTTCGCACAGATTTTAAGCTAACTCGTTTGTTTCGCCTGCATTTGAAGCTATATCAATTATATCGCAAGTATTTGAAGCTAAATCATTTGTGTTGCATGGCTTTGAAGCTAAGCCTTCTACTTCGCATTGATTTGAAGCTAAATCATGTGTTTCGCACAGATTTGAAGCTAACTCGTTTGTTTCGCCTGCATTTGATGCTATATCATTTATATCGCAAGTATTTAAAGCTAAATCATTTGTGTCGCATGGCTTTGAAGCTAAGCCTTCTACTTCGCATTGATTTGAAGCTAAATCATGTGTTTCGCACAGATTTGAAGCTAACTCGTTTGTTTCGCCTGCATTTGATGCTATATCAATTATATCGCAAGTATTTGAAGCTAAATCATTTGTGTTGCATGGCTTTGAATATAAGCCTTCCACTTTGCATTAATTTGAAGGTAAATCATGTGTTTCGCTTGGATTTGAAGCTAAGCCTTCTGCTTCGCATTGATTTGGAACTAAATCATGTGTTTTACTTGGATTTGAAGCTAACTCGTTTGTTTCGCATGCATTTGAAGCTATATCAATTATATCGCAAGTATTTGAAGCTAAATCATTTGTGTCGCATGGCTTTGAAGATAAGCCTTCTACTTTGCATTAATTTGAAGGTAAATCATGTGTTTCGCTTGAATTTGAAGCTAACTCGTTTGTTTCGCCTTTATTTGAAGCTATATCATTTATATCGTAAGTATGTGAAGCTAAATCATTTGTTTCGCATGGATTTGAACCTAAGCCTTCTGCTTCGCATTGATTTGAAACTAAGCCTTCTGCTTCGCATTGATTTGAAACTAAATCATGTGTTTCGCACAGATTTGAAGCTAACTTGTTTGTTTCGGCTGCATTTGAAGCTATATCAATTATACCGCATGTTGAGGTGCGTCGTGTGAGCACCTGATATCGTTATTCCGCGATATTAACTATCTATCGGGTTGTAAGTCCGACTACGCTGCGCGACGGAATAGGACGATATCGTTGTCCGTTTACTTAAAAATGAACAACTGTTTTACTTAGTAGTTCGTGAAATGAGACGTAGACTGGAGTGACGAGCGATGTTGAACGATACGAACGAAGTTACGCAGGAGTGAAAAAAGACTGAGCGAGGTGGTCAAGAGTTCTCGTTTTTATATGTTTCTCGCCGAGAGAAAACTTGAAGATCATTGGTTGATCGCGAGGTGGAAAGGGACCTTAGGAGTCCCGGTCGTACCCAGTGTCAGGTAGTAAGAAATCCCGGAAAAGGCGACCGAAGGGATGCGTGCTGGCGACCCTGTCATAAATTAAGGACATGTTGCCGATGAAGTGTGCGTTATTCGAAATTGCAGAAATTACTCTATTGCCGGAAAGGAGACGGGTCGAAGGAATTGGAAATTTAAAAACTGCAGGCGAAGGCTCCACGAAATTGGAGGCCCAACGAACGTGACTTTTGTCAACTGCACGTTGAAGGACCGTCGATTTGCCACGCTGCACCGAAGGTTCCCGGTAAACAAACTGTTTTTTAGGGATTGAAGAAAGGTAGTCCGTCCCGGAGAAAGTCGGGCGGACACGGCTGGAAAATTCCGTTGCAAGACGGAACATGCTCCCCCCGTTGAGAGGGTACCGATCAATTACAATTCGCGGCCTACATCAGTTGGTAACGGTGCAAGTTGTCTGATGTTTCGTTTAATATTGCCTTGCACGGTTTGGATGGTGACTGCTCGGATGATGCCGTCTGTACCAGGGTGGACTTCGAGAACCCGTCCGAGGGCCCACTGCATGGGTGGTAGGTTGTCCTCTTTAACGAGAACGAGCGTTCCCGTCTTGATGTTATGGCTGCCGCTGGTCCACTTGTGGCGAATGTTTAGCTCATTGAGGTATTCCTTATACCATCTCGCCCAAAAATCACGCTTGAGTTTCTGGAGATGTTGCCAGATGGAGAGTTTGTTCGATGGAGTGGTTGTGAAGTCGACCTCCGGTAATGTGTTGAGTGCGCTGCCGATTAAGAAATGTCCTGGAGTTAGAGCACAAAGATCGTTCGGATCCGAAGACAATGGAGTGAGAGGCCTTGAGTTGAGAATTGCTTCGATTTCGATGATGAAGGTGTTGAGTTCTTCGAAAGTCGGCAATTCGTTGGCTATCACTCGTCTCATGTGGTGTTTGAACGACTTCACTGCCGCTTCCCATAAACCTCCGAAGTTTGGTGACCTTGGTGGGATGAAATGCCAGTTGATCCCTTCGTTGGTCAAGTAGGCATCCACTTTGCGTTGATGATCCTGTGAACTCAGCAGTTGATGAATTTCTTTGAGCTCTCTATTTGCTCCAACGAAATTCGTTCCGTTATCGGAATAGATGGCGTGACATTTCCCTCGTCGAGCAGTGAATCGACGTAAGGCTGCCAGGAAGCCATCGGTGGTCATGTCGCTGACTAGCTCCAGGTGTACTGCCTTCACAGCGAGGCATACAAAGACAGCGACGTAGACCTTGATTCGGTTTCTGTTACGGAACTTCTTCTCCTTGACGAAGAAAGGACCGCAGTAGTCGACCCCGACGTTGTTGAATGGTCGATCTTCGTTGACGCGAGCTTTTGGCAGATCTCCCATCATGCATTCTGTGTTTGGTGGATTTGCACGGAAGCATTTAATACATTGGCGGATGACCTTCCTTGTTTGGTTTCTGCCATCGAGGGGCCAGTATCGTTGTCGGGTACTGTACAGCGTGGCTTGGACACCAGCGTGCATGCTGCGTAAATGTTCGTTTCGCAAAATGAGCGTTGTCAAATGGTGCGATTTGGGAAGCACGATCGGATGTTGTTGGGAATATGGGATGTCTGCATGCTTCAAACGTCCTCCCACTCGGATGACGCCGTCTCGATCGAGGAATGGGTCGAGCGTGTTGAGTTTGCTCTTGCGGTGAACCCTGCGACCTTGAGATAAATCTTGCATCTCTTCGGCGAAGCATTCTCGTTGTGTCAAACGGAGTATGGTTTTGTTGGCAGTGTTCAATTCCTCGGCTGACACAGGTCCCTTGAAGCGGTTGTCCGGTTTGAATCGAAGGCAGTATGCAACGATTCGTTGCAATTTGGTGATCGATGAATACCGCTGCAGTATCTCACACGAAGCTGCTGTCGTTGTGAGTAGACATGTTTTGCTTCTGATTTCCGGTAGCATGTCCAAGGAAGGGAGTTTGAGCTGAGGCCAGAAAGATTCGTCTTGCGATAGCCAACTTGGACCGTGTTTTCAAACGGAGTTTTGGATAAACTCAACGGGCAGTTGACCGCGTGATAAAGCATCGGCAGGATTGTCCTTAGACAGCACGTGTCTCCACATATTGCTCGATGTCTTCGTTTGGATATCGGAAACTCGATTCGCTACAAATGCTTTCAGCAAGTGTGGGGAAGAGTTGATCCAATGGAGGGTGATCGTTGAATCGGTCCAAAATATGGTTTGGTCAATTCTCACGTGAATTGAATTAAGAACGGTGGCATACAATTTGACCAATAATTGTGCGCCGCAGAGCTCGAGGCGTGGTAAGGTGGCTGACTTGAGAGGAGCTACACGAGATTTTGCACACAACAATCTGGATTGAATTTGGCCGTTGGCATTGCTGGATCGCAGATAAATGCACGCTCCATAGCCAATCTCGCTGGCGTCGCAAAATCCATGGAGTTGAGTGGCTGCGACGTCCGACAGAAGAATTGGTCGTGGGAAGGCCATGTTGTTCAATAGGTTGAGTTGTGAGCAATAATTTACCCACGTGGAATGCATGTTGTGAGGAACGGATTCATCCCAATCCAATTTGATTTGCCACAATTTTTGCATGATCAGCTTGGCAGTGATGATAACTGGACCAAGTAATCCCAGTGGATCAAAAATTTTGGCAATGTTAGAGAGAATCGTCCTCTTGGTGACTCTCGTATCGACAGCGATCGGTGTCACTGAGTAGACTATGGAATCTTCGAGGGAATTCCATGCCACGCCGAGAGTCTTCAATGTTTTGTCATCGTGGGCTTCGAGCTTGACGTTGACGGTGGGACAGTTTGATGGTGGGACAGTTTGATGCCCATTGACGAATGTTAAGACCTGCGTGATGCAACAAGTCGATAACTTCGTCCCGGATGCTGATGGTCTCTTCTACGGTGGCTGCTCCGGTCAACAGGTCGTCAACGTACAAGTCGCGTCTCACGATGTGTCCCGCATACTTGAATCGATGTCCTTCGTCTTCGGCAAGTTGTTGAAGACATCGTGTGGCTAGAAATGGAGCCGGAGATAAACCGAAGGTGACGGTGTTGAGTTTGAAGGTTTTCACTTCGCCTCTTGGATTGGTCCAGATGACTCGTTGAAATTTCCTGTCTTCCTCGCGTAGAAGGAACTGCCGATACATTTTCTCGATATCTCCGGTAAGGACGTAATTGTGAAGTCGAAACCGAAGAATATGCGAGAAAAGATCCTCCTGAATGGTTGGTCCGACCATGAGAGTTTCATTGAGAGAAACCCCTGTGTCGGTTTTTGCCGAACCGTCGAAGACTACACGAAGTTTGGTAGTCATGCTGGTTTCCTTCACGACTGCATGATGAGGCAGGAAAAACCCATGGTTGTCGTTTGGGTCAGTGTCTTCGGACATGTGACCGAGATCCAGGTACTCTTGCATGACTGTGGTATATTGATTTTTGAAGGCTGGATCTCGTTTGAATCGTCGTTGCAGTGAGTTGAAACGTTTGAGAGCTCTGTTATGGGAATGTCCGAGACAAGTTGGATCCCTTTTGAATGGTAGTGCGACGATATATCGGCCGGTGTCATCCCGTTGCACGTTGCGCTGGAAATGCTCCTCGCAGGCCAGTTCTTCTGAGGAGAGATGACGCATAGATGGTCCTTCTTCGATCTCCCAGAATCTCCTTACGTCGAACTCAAGTTGAGTGACGTGACAAGTCCGCTTGGGGGGTTTGTCTTGGTTCGCTGAAGACTGCACTCCCTTGGTCGGCTGCGTGGCATCGTTTGGCAAATCGTCTGCCTCTCTGCTCGTTGGAGATGCTGACTCGTCGGTGACTTGTGGAACTGTATTCCTTTTCTGCTGCATGGATTTGATGGAGGAAGGCGTTGATCGTTGTTGTTCTCGGCTTGTTGTAGAACTAACACTGCCACCAATTACCCACCCTAATTGGGTCTTTTGCAGAAAAAGCTCAGGTCCATTGCGAGGTGAAAGGTCGATTTGCCCGACGCTGAGCAGCGAAAGTGTTATGCCAGTCCCCAGTAGCATGTCGACTGGAGCTGGCTTGTGGAATTCTGGATCCGCAAGTTGGAGATTTGCTGGTATCTGGATAGAGCTCCGGTCGATGTGTTGTTGTGGCTCCGTCTCCGAGATGTGGGGGATAACGAGAAATTCCAGCGTTTTCTCGAATCCGCCGGACTTCGATCGGATCGTTGCCGTGAGTGAGGAAATACTCGACGTCGTTAGTTGGTTTAATATTGTAATGGACGTTGAGCATTTCTTCTTGCGTAGCTGGAGCCTTGACGCCAGCCGTTCCGTGATGAAGTTTGCTGTTGAACACGTGTCCAACAGCGTTCTGCATCTTGTTAACTGGTTGAGGTTGTCATAGATTTGTAGTATTGCGGTGGTCATCAGCTGGTTGGATGCTGACTGAGCGGAGAGAGCAGTGCATCCATGGATTTCGGACACTGGTCATGCCGGACTGGTCGAGGCTTCACGTGCGTTGTCCGCCGACCTTCGAGATGGTGAACCTCTTGGAGTTCGTGGGACGTGCAGTAGCGTGTTGTGATTTTCATCACAAATTCGGCAGCCTGACGCGTTGCACTGCTCAGACGTGTGCCCCTGGCGTAAGCAGTTGGAGCACAAAGATGCCCGCTTCACCGACTGGATGCGCTGGTTCACTGGAAGGGCGTGGAAACCTTCGCATCGGCTGATATAGTGCCCGCTGCGTTTGCAGTAGGAACACTCGGTTTTGAAGCTTTTGGTGTTTGTTGCGAACACTTTGGATGGCTTGTTTGGCGAAGAATTTCTTGGCTTAGGAAATTGTCGTCTTGATGAGGTCGGTGAAGTTGGCTTCTTCTTCGTTGGTGAAGCAGTCAACGCTGGATCCGAGGCGACTGATGTCGTCTCCAGGCTTCTCGCTCGTTGTGTGAGGAACTTCATCAACCCTTCGATTTTCGGCAGCTCGTTGTCCTTGAGGGTGTGATCGAAAGTTAGCCTGATTTGTTGCGTGAGCTTGGGCAACAATATGGACAGCAGGAGAGTGTCCCAATGCTCTACTGGAACCTCGAGAGTTTTGAGGGACCGAAGATGTTGTTGCACGTGGTTCACGAATTCTCTCAAGGTAGCAGCAGTTTCCTTGGCTACAGGCGCTGTTTGCACTAGAAGATCCACATGCCGCGTGACGATTAGTCGTTCGTTGGCATACGTTTCTTCTAACAGTCGCCATGCTTGTGTATAGTTGGGCCCAGTGGTTGCCATTGCTCCGATGACCCTGGCCGCTTCACCAGATACTGCTGATTGCAAATATTGCAATTTTTGTACATTCGACAGGCTCTCCTGACTGTCAATCATGGAGAAGAATTTGTCCTTGAATGACAACCATTCTTCGAATCTTCCGTCGAAGCGTGGCAGGTCTGCCTTGGGCAGCTTGACGAATGGTCCAGATCCTTGCGTGGAGACTGGAGAGTCTCGTTGATCAACAGTGTTGGTGGCTGTTGATAGCAGTATTTCGGCTTGAATGACTGCTTCCATGTATCGTTCTTCCATGGTGCTGCGTTCTTCCTCTTGGTCTACGCTTTCTTGAAGGACTTCCAACTCGGCTTGGATGTCGTCGTACGCCCCGTAGACCTCCTTTAGGCGCTGTAGCCTGCAGGTTAAAGCGGTGTGGTTGGGAGCATCCTGATACGTTCGTAGGTACTTTTCGAACAGTGTCAGTTGCGTTTTGATGCCGCCTCTCTTTTGACGTAGAATCTTGACGTGCTGTGAGCTTTCTGTGGCCATGGCTTAGAACGATGAATCACCACAACACAATAATTTCGTTGTTAACGTGGAATTCACGTCTAAGGTCGTCCACAGGTCGCGAAATCCGGCTCGAAGGACCAAAATGTTGAGGTGCGTCGTGTGAGCACCTGATATCGTTATTCCGCGATATTAACTATCTATCGGGTTGTAAGTCCGACTACGCTGCGCGACGGAATAGGACGATATCGTTGTCCGTTTACTTAAAAATGAACAACTGTTTTACTTAGTAGTTCGTGAAATGAGACGTAGACTGGAGTGACGAGCGATGTTGAACGATACGAACGAAGTTACGCAGGAGTGAAAAAAGACTGAGCGAGGTGGTCAAGAGTTCTCGTTTTTATATGTTTCTCGCCGAGAGAAAACTTGAAGATCATTGGTTGATCGCGAGGTGGAAAGGGACCTTAGGAGTCCCGGTCGTACCCAGTGTCAGGTAGTAAGAAATCCCGGAAAAGGCGACCGAAGGGATGCGTGCTGGCGACCCTGTCATAAATTAAGGACATGTTGCCGATGAAGTGTGCGTTATTCGAAATTGCAGAAATTACTCTATTGCCGGAAAGGAGACGGGTCGAAGGAATTGGAAATTTAAAAACTGCAGGCGAAGGCTCCACGAAATTGGAGGCCCAACGAACGTGACTTTTGTCAACTGCACGTTGAAGGACCGTCGATTTGCCACGCTGCACCGAAGGTTCCCGGTAAACAAACTGTTTTTTAGGGATTGAAGAAAGGTAGTCCGTCCCGGAGAAAGTCGGGCGGACACGGCTGGAAAATTCCGTTGCAAGACGGAACACCGCAAGTATTTGAAGCTAAATCATTTGTGTCGCATGGCTTTGAAGATGAGCCTTCTGCTATGCATTAATTTGAAGGTAAATCATGTGTTTCGCTTGGATTTGAAGGTAACTCGTTTGTTTCGCCTGCATTTGAAGCTATATCAATTATATCGCAAGTATTTGAAGTTAAATCATTTGTGTTGCATGGCTTTGAAGCTAACTCGTTTGTTTCGCCTGCATTGAAGCTATATCACTTCTATCGCAAGTATTTGAAGCTAAATCATTTGTGTCGCATGGATTTGAAGCTAAGCCTTCTACTTCGCATTGATTTGAAACTAAATCATCTGTTTCGCTTGGATTTGAAGCTAACTCGTTCGTTTCGCCTGCATTTGAAGCTTTATCAATTATATCGCAAGTATTTGAAGCTAAACGATTTCTGTCGCCTGGCTTTGAGGATAAGCCTTCTAATTCGCATTGATTTGAAACTAAACCATGTGTTTCGCTTGGATTTGAAGCTAACTCGTTTGCTTCGCCTGCATTTGAAGCTAAATCAATCATATCGCAAGTATTTGAAGCAGAATCATTTGTGTCGCATGGCTTTGAGGATAAGCCTTCTAATTCGCATTAATTTGAAGGTAAATCATGTATTTCGCCTGGATTTGAAGCTAACTCGTTTGTTTCGCCTGCATTTGAGGCTATATCACTTATATCGCTAGTATGTGAAGCTAAATCATTTGTTTCGCATGGATATGAAGCTATGTCTACTACTTCGCATTGATTTGAAACTAAATCATGTGTTTCGCACAGATTTGAAGCTAACTCGTTTGTTTCGCCTGCATTTGATGCTATATCATTTATATCGCAAGTATTTAAAGCTAAATCATTTGTGTCGCATGGCTTTGAAGCTAAGCCTTCTACTTCGCATTGATTTGAAGCTAAATCATGTGTTTCGCACAGATTTGAAGCTAACTCGTTTGTTTCGCCTGCATTTGATGCTATATCAATTATATCGCAAGTATTTGAAGCTAAATCATTTGTGTTGCATGGCTTTGAGTATAAGCCTTCCACTTTGCATTAATTTGAAGGTAAATCATGTGTTTCGCTTGGATTTGAAGCTAAGCCTTCTACTTCGCATTGATTTGGAACTAAATCATGTGTTTCACTTGGATTTGAAGCTAACTCGTTTGTTTCGCATGCATTTGAAGCTATATCAATTATATCGCAAGTATTTGAAGCTAAATCATTTGTGTCGCATGGCTTTGAGGATAAGCCTTCTACTTCGCATTAATTTGAAGGTAAATCATGTATTTCGCTTGGATTTGAAGCTAACTCGTTTGTTTCGCCTGCATTTGAAGCTATATCATTTATATCGCAAGTATGTGAAACTAAATCATTTGGTTCGCATGGATTTGAAGCTAAGCCTTTTGATTCGCATCGATTTGAAGCTAAGCCTTCTGCTTCGCATTGATTTGAAACTAAATCATGTGTTTCGCATGGATTTGAAGCTAAGACTTCTACTTCACATTGATTTGAAACAAAATCATGTGGTTCGCATGGATTTGAAGCTAAACCATGTGTTTCGCACAGATTTGAAGCTAACTCGTATGTTTAGCCTGCATTTGAAGCTATATCAATTATATCGCAAGTATTTGAAGCTAAATCATTTATGTCGCATGGCTTGGAAGATAAGCCTTCTACTTTGCATTAATTTGAAGGTAAATCATGTGTTTCGCTTGAATTTGAAGCGAACTCGTTTGTTTCGACTGCATTTGAAGCTATATCAATCAATCGCAAGTATGTGAAGCTAAATAATCTGTTCCGCATGAATTTTAAGCTAAATCATGTGTTTCGCATGGAATTGAAGCTACCTGGTTTGTTTCGCCTGCATTTGAAGCTAGTTCACTTGTATATCAAGTATTTGAAGAAAAATCATTTGTTTCGCATGGATTTGAAGCTACCTCGTTTGTTTCGCCTGCAGTTGAATCTATATCACTTATATCGCAAGTATTTGAAGCTAAATCATTTGTTCCGCGTGGATATGAAGCTAAGCCACCTACTTCGCATTGATTTGAAGCTAAATCATGTGTTTCGCATGGATTTGATGCTAACTCGTTTGTTTCGCATGCATTTGAAGCAGTATCACTTATATTCGCAAGTATTTGAAGCTAAGTCATTTGTTTCGCATGGATATGAAGCTAAGCCACCTACTTCGCATTGATTTGAAGCTAAATCATGTGTCTCGCTTGGTTTTAAAGCTAACTCGTTTGTTTCGCATGCGGTTGAAGCTAAATCATGTTTATCACAAGTATATGAAGCTAAACCATTTGTTTCGCAAGAATATGAAGCTAAACCATGTGTTTCGCTTGGATTTGAAGCTAAATCATGTGTTTCGCATGGATTTGAAACTAACTCGTTTGCTTCGCCTGCATTTGAAGCTAAATCATGTTTATCACAAGTAACTGAATCTAAACCATTTGTTTCGCAACAATATGAAGCTAAACCACGTGTTTCGCATGAATTTGAAGCTAAATGATGTGTTTCGCATAGACTTGAAGCTAACTCGTTTGTTTCGCCTGCATTTGAATCTATATCACTTCTATCGCAGGTATCTGAAGCTAAATCATTCGTATGGCATCGATTTGAAGCTAAGCCTTCTACTTCGCATTGATTTGAAGCTAAATCATGTGTTTCGCATGGATTTGAAACTAACTCGTTTGCTTCGCCTGCATTTGAAGCTAAATCATGTTTATCACAAGTAACTGAATCTAAACCATTTGTTTCGCAACAATATGAAGCTAAACCACGTGTTTCGCATGAATTTGAAGCTAAATGATGTGTTTCGCATAGACTTGAAGCTAACTCGTTTATTTCGCCTACATTTGAAGCTATATCAATTATATCGCAAGTATTTGAAGCTAAATCATTTGTGTTGCATGGCTTTGAAGCTAAGCCTTCTACTTCGCATTGATTTGAAGCTAAATCATGTGTTACGCACAGATTTGAAGCTAACTCGTTTGTTTCGCCTGCATTTGATGCTATATCATTTATATCGCAAGTATTTAAAGCTAAATCATTTGTGTCGCATGGCTTTGAAGCTAAGCCTTCTACTTCGCATTGATTTGAAGCTAAATCATGTGTTTCGCACAGATTTGAAGCTAACTCGTTTGTTTCGCCCGCATTTGATGCTATATCATTTATATCGCAAGTATTTAAAGTTAAATCATTTGTGTGGCATGGCTTTGAAGCTAAGCCTTCTACTTCGCATTGATTTGAAGCTAAATCATGTGTTTCGCACAGATTTGAAGCTAACTCGTTTGTTTCGCCTGCATTTGATGCTATATCAATTATATCGCAAGTATTTGAAGCTAAATCATTTGTGTTGCATGGCTTTGAATATAAGCCTTCCACTTTGCATTAATTTGAAGGTAAATCATGTGTTTCGCTTGGATTTGAAGCTGAGCCTTCTACTTCGCATTGATTTGGAACTAAATCATGTGTTTCACTTGGATTTGAAGCAAACTCGTTTGTTTCGCCTGCATTTGAAGCTTTATCAATTATATCGCAAGTATTTGAAGCTAAATGATTTCTGTCGCCTGGCTTTGAGGATAAGCCTTCTAATTCGCATTGATTTGAAACTAAACCATGTGTTTCGTTTGGATTTGAAGCTAACTCGTTTGCTTCGCCTGCATTTGAAGCTAAATCAATCATATCGCAAGTATTTGAAGCAGAATCATTTGTGTCGCATGGCTTTGAGGATAAGCCTTCTAATTCGCATTAATTTGAAGGTAAATCATGTATTTCGCCTGGATTTGAAGCTAACTCGTTTGTTTCGCCTGCATTTGAGGCTATATCATTTATATCGCTAGTATGTGAAGCTAAATCATTTGTTTCGCATGGATATGAAGCTATGTCTACTACTTCGCATTGATTTGAAACTAAATCATGTGTTTCGCACAGATTTGAAGCTAACTCGTTTGTTTCGCCTGCATTTCATGCTATATCATTTATATCGCAAGTATTTAAAGCTAAATCATTTGTGTCGCATGGCTTTGAAGCTAAGCCTTCTACTTCGCATTGATTTGAAGCTAAATCATGTGTTTCGCACAGATTTGAAGCTAACTCGTTTGTTTCGCCTGCATTTGATGCTATATCAATTATATCGCAAGTATTTGAAGCTAAATCATTTGTGTTGCATGGCTTTGAATATAAGCCTTCCACTTTGCATTAATTTGAAGGTAAATCATGTCTTTCGCTTGGATTTGAAGCTAAGCCACCTACTTCGCATTGATTTGAAGCTAAATCATGTGTCTCGCTTGGTTTTAAAGCTAACTCGTTTGTTTCGCATGCGGTTGAAGCTAAATCATATTTATCTCAAGTATATGAAGCTAAACCATTTGTTTCGCATGAATATGAAGCTAAACCATGTGTTTCGCTTGGATTTGAAGCTATATCATGTGTTTCCCATGGATTTGAAACTAACTCGTTTGTTTCGCCTGCATTTGAAGCTAAATCATGTTTATCACAAGTATCTGAAGCTAAACCACTTGTTTCGCAAGCATATGAAGCTAAACCACGTGTTTCGCATGAATTTGAAGCTAAATCATGTGTTTCGCATAGACTTGAAGCTAACTCGTTTGTTTCGCCTGCATTTGAAGCTATATCACTTCTATCGCAGGTATTTGAAGCTAAATCATTCGTATGGCATCGATTTGAAGCTAAGCCTTCTACTTCGCATTGATTTGAAGCTAAATCGTGTGTTTTGCATGGATTTTAAACTAACTCGTTTGTTTCGCATGCAGTTGAAGCTAAATCATGTTTATCACAAGTATCTGAAGCTAAACCACTTGTTTCGCAAGTATATGAAGCTAAACCATGTGGTTCGCATTGATTTGAAGCTAAATCTTGTGTTCCGAATGGATCTGAAGCTAACTCGTTTGTTTTGCCTGCATTTGATGTTATATCATTTATAACGCAAGTATTTGAAACTAAATCATTTGTTTCGCAAGTATTTGAAGAAATATCATTTGTTTCGCATGGATTTGAAGCTACCTCGTTTATTTCGCCTGCAGTTGAATCTAAATCACTTATATCGCAAGTATTTGAAGCTAAATCATTTGTTCCGCATGGGTTTGAGGCTACGCCTTCTACTTCGCATTGATTTTTAGCTAAATCATGTGTTTCGCATGGATTTGATGCTAACTCGTTTGTTTCGCATGCATTTAAAGCAGTATCACTTATATTCGCAAGTATTTGAAGCTAAGTCATTTGTTTCGCATGGATATGAAGCTAAGCCACCTACTTCGCATTGATTTGAAGCTAAATCATGTGTCTCGCTTGGTTTTAAAGCTAACTCGTTTGTTTCGCATGCGGTTGAAGCTAAATCATGTTTATCACAAGTATATGAAGCTAAACCATTTGTTTCGCAAGAATATGAAGCTAAACCATGTGTTTCGCCTGCATTTGAAGCTATATCAATTATATCGCAAGTATTTGAAGCTAAATCATCTGTGTCGCATGGCGTTGAAGATAAGCCTTCTACTTTGCATTAATTTGAAGGTAAAACATGTGTTTCGCTTGGATTTGAAGGTAACTCGTTTGTTTCGCCTGCATTTGAAGCTAAATCATGTTTATCACAATTATCTGAATCTAAACCATTTGTTTCGCAAGAATATGAAGCTAAACCATGTGTTTCGCATGAATTTGAAGCTAAATCATGTATTTCGCACAGATTTGAAGCCAACTCGTTTGTTACGCCTGCATTTGAAGCTATATCAATTATATCGCAAGTATTTGAAGCTAATTCATTTGTTTCGCATGGATTTGAAGCTAAGCCTTCTGATTCGCATTGATTTGAAAATAAATTATGTGTTTCGCATGGATTTGAAGCTAAGCCTTCTACTTCACATTGATTTGAAGCTAAACCATGTGTTTCGCATGAATTTGAAGCTAAATCATGTATTTCGCACAGATTTGAAGCCAACTCGTTTGTTACGCCTGCATTTGAAGCTATATCAATTATATCGCAAGTATTTGAAGCTAAATCATTTGTGTTGCATGGCATTGAAGCTAAGCCTTCTACTTCGCATTGATTTGAAGCTAAATCATGTGTTTCGCACAGATTTGAAGCTAACTCGTTTGTTTCGCCTGCATTTGATGCTATATCATTTATATCGCAAGTATTTAAAGCTAAATCATTTGTGTCGCATGGCTTTGAAGCTAAGCCTTCTACTTCGCATTGATTTGAAGCTAAATCATGTGTTTCGCACAGATTTGAAGCTAACTCGTTTGTTTCGCCTGCATTTGATGCTATATCAATTATATCGCAAGTATTTGAAGCTAAATCATTTGTGTTGCATGGCTTTGAATATAAGCCTTCCACTTTGCATTAATTTGAAGGTAAATCATGTGTTTCGCTTGGATTTGAAGCTGAGCCTTCTACTTCGCATTGATTTGGAACTAAATCATGTGTTTCACTTGGATTTGAAGCAAACTCGTTTGTTTCGCCTGCATTTGAAGCTTTATCAATTATATCGCAAGTATTTGAAGCTAAATGATTTCTGTCGCCTGGCTTTGAGGATAAGCCTTCTAATTCGCATTGATTTGAAACTAAACCATGTGTTTCGTTTGGATTTGAAGCTAACTCGTTTGCTTCGCCTGCATTTGAAGCTAAATCAATCATATCGCAAGTATTTGAAGCAGAATCATTTGTGTCGCATGGCTTTGAGGATAAGCCTTCTAATTCGCATTAATTTGAAGGTAAATCATGTATTTCGCCTGGATTTGAAGCTAACTCGTTTGTTTCGCCTGCATTTGAGGCTATATCATTTATATCGCTAGTATGTGAAGCTAAATCATTTGTTTCGCATGGATATGAAGCTATGTCTACTACTTCGCATTGATTTGAAACTAAATCATGTGTTTCGCACAGATTTGAAGCTAACTCGTTTGTTTCGCCTGCATTTCATGCTATATCATTTATATCGCAAGTATTTAAAGCTAAATCATTTGTGTCGCATGGCTTTGAAGCTAAGCCTTCTACTTCGCATTGATTTGAAGCTAAATCATGTGTTTCGCACAGATTTGAAGCTAACTCGTTTGTTTCGCCTGCATTTGATGCTATATCAATTATATCGCAAGTATTTGAAGCTAAATCATTTGTGTTGCATGGCTTTGAATATAAGCCTTCCACTTTGCATTAATTTGAAGGTAAATCATGTCTTTCGCTTGGATTTGAAGCTAAGCCACCTACTTCGCATTGATTTGAAGCTAAATCATGTGTTTCGCATGGATTTGAAACTAACTCGTTTGCTTCGCCTGCATTTGAAGCTAAATCATGTTTATCACAAGTAACTGAATCTAAACCATTTGTTTCGCAACAATATGAAGCTAAACCACGTGTTTCGCATGAATTTGAAGCTAAATGATGTGTTTCGCATAGACTTGAAGCTAACTCGTTTATTTCGCCTACATTTGAAGCTATATCAATTATATCGCAAGTATTTGAAGCTAAATCATTTGTGTTGCATGGCTTTGAAGCTAAGCCTTCTACTTCGCATTGATTTGAAGCTAAATCATGTGTTACGCACAGATTTGAAGCTAACTCGTTTGTTTCGCCTGCATTTGATGCTATATCATTTATATCGCAAGTATTTAAAGCTAAATCATTTGTGTCGCATGGCTTTGAAGCTAAGCCTTCTACTTCGCATTGATTTGAAGCTAAATCATGTGTTTCGCACAGATTTGAAGCTAACTCGTTTGTTTCGCCCGCATTTGATGCTATATCATTTATATCGCAAGTATTTAAAGTTAAATCATTTGTGTGGCATGGCTTTGAAGCTAAGCCTTCTACTTCGCATTGATTTGAAGCTAAATCATGTGTTTCGCACAGATTTGAAGCTAACTCGTTTGTTTCGCCTGCATTTGATGCTATATCAATTATATCGCAAGTATTTGAAGCTAAATCATTTGTGTTGCATGGCTTTGAATATAAGCCTTCCACTTTGCATTAATTTGAAGGTAAATCATGTGTTTCGCTTGGATTTGAAGCTGAGCCTTCTACTTCGCATTGATTTGGAACTAAATCATGTGTTTCACTTGGATTTGAAGCAAACTCGTTTGTTTCGCCTGCATTTGAAGCTTTATCAATTATATCGCAAGTATTTGAAGCTAAATGATTTCTGTCGCCTGGCTTTGAGGATAAGCCTTCTAATTCGCATTGATTTGAAACTAAACCATGTGTTTCGTTTGGATTTGAAGCTAACTCGTTTGCTTCGCCTGCATTTGAAGCTAAATCAATCATATCGCAAGTATTTGAAGCAGAATCATTTGTGTCGCATGGCTTTGAGGATAAGCCTTCTAATTCGCATTAATTTGAAGGTAAATCATGTATTTCGCCTGGATTTGAAGCTAACTCGTTTGTTTCGCCTGCATTTGAGGCTATATCATTTATATCGCTAGTATGTGAAGCTAAATCATTTGTTTCGCATGGATATGAAGCTATGTCTACTACTTCGCATTGATTTGAAACTAAATCATGTGTTTCGCACAGATTTGAAGCTAACTCGTTTGTTTCGCCTGCATTTCATGCTATATCATTTATATCGCAAGTATTTAAAGCTAAATCATTTGTGTCGCATGGCTTTGAAGCTAAGCCTTCTACTTCGCATTGATTTGAAGCTAAATCATGTGTTTCGCACAGATTTGAAGCTAACTCGTTTGTTTCGCCTGCATTTGATGCTATATCAATTATATCGCAAGTATTTGAAGCTAAATCATTTGTGTTGCATGGCTTTGAATATAAGCCTTCCACTTTGCATTAATTTGAAGGTAAATCATGTCTTTCGCTTGGATTTGAAGCTAAGCCACCTACTTCGCATTGATTTGAAGCTAAATCATGTGTCTCGCTTGGTTTTAAAGCTAACTCGTTTGTTTCGCATGCGGTTGAAGCTAAATCATATTTATCTCAAGTATATGAAGCTAAACCATTTGTTTCGCATGAATATGAAGCTAAACCATGTGTTTCGCTTGGATTTGAAGCTATATCATGTGTTTCCCATGGATTTGAAACTAACTCGTTTGTTTCGCCTGCATTTGAAGCTAAATCATGTTTATCACAAGTATCTGAAGCTAAACCACTTGTTTCGCAAGCATATGAAGCTAAACCACGTGTTTCGCATGAATTTGAAGCTAAATCATGTGTTTCGCATAGACTTGAAGCTAACTCGTTTGTTTCGCCTGCATTTGAAGCTATATCACTTCTATCGCAGGTATTTGAAGCTAAATCATTCGTATGGCATCGATTTGAAGCTAAGCCTTCTACTTCGCATTGATTTGAAGCTAAATCGTGTGTTTTGCATGGATTTTAAACTAACTCGTTTGTTTCGCATGCAGTTGAAGCTAAATCATGTTTATCACAAGTATCTGAAGCTAAACCACTTGTTTCGCAAGTATATGAAGCTAAACCATGTGGTTCGCATTGATTTGAAGCTAAATCTTGTGTTCCGAATGGATCTGAAGCTAACTCGTTTGTTTTGCCTGCATTTGATGTTATATCATTTATAACGCAAGTATTTGAAACTAAATCATTTGTTTCGCAAGTATTTGAAGAAATATCATTTGTTTCGCATGGATTTGAAGCTACCTCGTTTATTTCGCCTGCAGTTGAATCTAAATCACTTATATCGCAAGTATTTGAAGCTAAATCATTTGTTCCGCATGGGTTTGAGGCTACGCCTTCTACTTCGCATTGATTTTTAGCTAAATCATGTGTTTCGCATGGATTTGATGCTAACTCGTTTGTTTCGCATGCATTTAAAGCAGTATCACTTATATTCGCAAGTATTTGAAGCTAAGTCATTTGTTTCGCATGGATATGAAGCTAAGCCACCTACTTCGCATTGATTTGAAGCTAAATCATGTGTCTCGCTTGGTTTTAAAGCTAACTCGTTTGTTTCGCATGCGGTTGAAGCTAAATCATGTTTATCACAAGTATATGAAGCTAAACCATTTGTTTCGCAAGAATATGAAGCTAAACCATGTGTTTCGCCTGCATTTGAAGCTATATCAATTATATCGCAAGTATTTGAAGCTAAATCATCTGTGTCGCATGGCGTTGAAGATAAGCCTTCTACTTTGCATTAATTTGAAGGTAAAACATGTGTTTCGCTTGGATTTGAAGGTAACTCGTTTGTTTCGCCTGCATTTGAAGCTAAATCATGTTTATCACAATTATCTGAATCTAAACCATTTGTTTCGCAAGAATATGAAGCTAAACCATGTGTTTCGCATGAATTTGAAGCTAAATCATGTATTTCGCACAGATTTGAAGCCAACTCGTTTGTTACGCCTGCATTTGAAGCTATATCAGTTATATCGCAAGTATTTGAAGCTAATTCATTTGTTTCGCATGGATTTGAAGCTAAGCCTTCTGATTCGCATTGATTTGAAAATAAATTATGTGTTTCGCATGGATTTGAAGCTAAGCCTTCTACTTCACATTGATTTGAAGCTAAACCATGTGTTTCGCATGAATTTGAAGCTAAATCATGTATTTCGCACAGATTTGAAGCCAACTCGTTTGTTACGCCTGCATTTGAAGCTATATCAATTATATCGCAAGTATTTGAAGCTAAATCATTTGTGTTGCATGGCATTGAAGCTAAGCCTTCTACTTCGCATTGATTTGAAGCTAAATCATGTGTTTCGCACAGATTTGAAGCTAACTCGTTTGTTTCGCCTGCATTTGATGCTATATCATTTATATCGCAAGTATTTAAAGCTAAATCATTTGTGTCGCATGGCTTTGAAGCTAAGCCTTCTACTTCGCATTGATTTGAAGCTAAATCATGTGTTTCGCACAGATTTGAAGCTAACTCGTTTGTTTCGCCTGCATTTGATGCTATATCAATTATATCGCAAGTATTTGAAGCTAAATCATTTGTGTTGCATGGCTTAGAATATAAGCCTTCCACTTTGCATTAATTTGAAGGTAAATCATGTGTTTCGCTTGGATTTGAAGCTGAGCCTTCTACTTCGCATTGATTTGGAACTAAATCATGTGTTTCACTTGGATTTGAAGCAAACTCGTTTGTTTCGCCTGCATTTGAAGCTTTATCAATTATATCGCAAGTATTTGAAGCTAAATGATTTCTGTCGCCTGGCTTTGAGGATAAGCCTTCTAATTCGCATTGATTTGAAACTAAACCATGTGTTTCGTTTGGATTTGAAGCTAACTCGTTTGCTTCGCCTGCATTTGAAGCTAAATCAATCATATCGCAAGTATTTGAAGCAGAATCATTTGTGTCGCATGGCTTTGAGGATAAGCCTTCTAATTCGCATTAATTTGAAGGTAAATCATGTATTTCGCCTGGATTTGAAGCTAACTCGTTTGTTTCGCCTGCATTTGAGGCTATATCATTTATATCGCTAGTATGTGAAGCTAAATCATTTGTTTCGCATGGATATGAAGCTATGTCTACTACTTCGCATTGATTTGAAACTAAATCATGTGTTTCGCACAGATTTGAAGCTAACTCGTTTGTTTCGCCTGCATTTCATGCTATATCATTTATATCGCAAGTATTTAAAGCTAAATCATTTGTGTCGCATGGCTTTGAAGCTAAGCCTTCTACTTCGCATTGATTTGAAGCTAAATCATGTGTTTCGCACAGATTTGAAGCTAACTCGTTTGTTTCGCCTGCATTTGATGCTATATCAATTATATCGCAAGTATTTGAAGCTAAATCATTTGTGTTGCATGGCTTTGAATATAAGCCTTCCACTTTGCATTAATTTGAAGGTAAATCATGTCTTTCGCTTGGATTTGAAGCTAAGCCACCTACTTCGCATTGATTTGAAGCTAAATCATGTGTCTCGCTTGGTTTTAAAGCTAACTCGTTTGTTTCGCATGCGGTTGAAGCTAAATCATATTTATCTCAAGTATATGAAGCTAAACCATTTGTTTCGCAAGAATATGAAGCTAAACCATGTGTTTCGCTTGGATTTGAAGCTATATCATGTGTTTCCCATGGATTTGAAACTAACTCGTTTGTTTCGCCTGCATTTGAAGCTAAATCATGTTTATCACAAGTATCTGAAGCTAAACCACTTGTTTCGCAAGCATATGAAGCTAAACCACGTGTTTCGCATGAATTTGAAGCTAAATCATGTGTTTCGCATAGACTTGAAGCTAACTCGTTTGTTTCGCCTGCATTTGAAGCTATATCACTTCTATCGCAGGTATTTGAAGCTAAATCATTCGTATGGCATCGATTTGAAGCTAAGCCTTCTACTTCGCATTGATTTGAAGCTAAATCGTGTGTTTTGCATGGATTTTAAACTAACTCGTTTGTTTCGCATGCAGTTGAAGCTAAATCATGTTTATCACAAGTATCTGAAGCTAAACCACTTGTTTCGCAAGTATATGAAGCTAAACCATGTGGTTCGCATTGATTTGAAGCTAAATCTTGTGTTCCGAATGGATCTGAAGCTAACTCGTTTGTTTTGCCTGCATTTGATGTTATATCATTTATAACGCAAGTATTTGAAACTAAATCATTTCTTTCGCAAGTATTTGAAGAAATATCATTTGTTTCGCATGGATTTGAAGCTACCTCGTTTATTTCGCCTGCAGTTGAATCTATATCACTTATATCGCAAGTATTTGAAGCTAAATCATTTGTTCCGCATGGGTTTGAGGCTACGCCTTCTACTTCGCATTGATTTTTAGCTAAATCATGTGTTTCGCATGGATTTGATGCTAACTCGTTTGTTTCGCATGCATTTAAAGCAGTATCACTTATATTCGCAAGTATTTGAAGCTAAGTCATTTGTTTCGCATGGATATGAAGCTAAGCCACCTACTTCGCATTGATTTGAAGCTAAATCATGTGTCTCGCTTGGTTTTAAAGCTAACTCGTTTGTTTCGCATGCGGTTGAAGCTAAATCATGTTTATCACAAGTATATGAAGCTAAACCATTTGTTTCGCAAGAATATGAAGCTAAACCATGTGTTTCGCCTGCATTTGAAGCTATATCAATTATATCGCAAGTATTTGAAGCTAAATCATCTGTGTCGCATGGCGTTGAAGATAAGCCTTCTACTTCGCATTGATTTGAAGCTAAATCATGTGTTTCGCACAGATTTGAAGCTAACTCGTTTGTTACGCCTGCATTTGAAGCTATATCAATTATATCGCAAGTATTTGAAGCTAAATCATTTGTGTTGCATGGCATTGAAGCTAAGCCTTCTACTTCACATTGATTTGAAGCTAAACCATGTGTTTCGCATGAATTTGAAGCTAAATCATGTATTTCGCACAGATTTGAAGCCAACTCGTTTGTTACGCCTGCATTTGAAGCTATATCAATTATATCGCAAGTATTTGAAGCTAAATCATTTGTGTTGCATGGCATTGAAGCTAAGCCTTCTACTTCGCATTGATTTGAAGCTAAATCATGTGTTTCGCACAGATTTGAAGCTAACTCGTTTGTTTCGCCTGCATTTGATGCTATATCATTTATATCGCAAGTATTTAAAGCTAAATCATTTGTGTCGCATGGCTTTGCAGATAAGCCTTCCACTTTGCATTAATTTGAAGGTAAATCATGTTTTCGCTTGGATTTGAAGCTAAGCCTTCTACTTTGCATTGATTTGGAACTAAATCATGTGTTTCGCTTGGATTTGAAGCTAACTTGTTTGTTTCGCCTGCATTTGAAGCTATATCATTTATATCGCAAGTATCTGAACCTAAACCATTTGTTTCGCAAGAATATGAAGCTAAACCATGTGTTTCGCATGAATTTGAAGATAAATCATGTGTTTTGCATGGATTTGAAGCTAACTCGTTTGTTTCGCCTGCATTTGAAGCTATTTCAATTATATCTCAAGTAGATGAAGGTAACTCAAATATTTTGCATGGATTTGAAGCTAAGCTTTCAACTTCGCAGTGATTGGAAGCTAAATCATGTGTTTCGCACAGATTTGAAGCTAACTCGTTTGTTTCGCCCTTATTTGAAGCTATACCATTTATATCGCAAGTCTGTGAAGCTAAATCATTTGTTTCGCATGGATTTGAAGCTAAGCTTTTTACTTCGCATTGATTTGAAGCTAAATCATGTGATTCGCTTCTATTTGAAGCTAAGCCTTCCACTTCGCATTGATTTAAAGCTAAATCATGTGTTTCGCATGGATTTGAAGCTACCTCGTTTGTTTCGTATGTATTTGAAGCTGTATCACTTATATTCGCAAGTATTTGAAGCTAAGTCATTTGTTTCGAATGGATTTGAAGCTAAGCCATCTACTTCGCATTGATTTGAAGCTAAAGCACGTGTCTCGCTTTGTTTTAATGCTAACTCGTTTGTTTCGTATGCGGTTGAAGCTAAATCATGTTTATCACAAGTATCTGAAGCTAAACCACTTGTTTCGCAAGTATATGAAGCTAAACCATGTGCTTCGCATTGATTTGAAGCTAAATCTTGTGTTCCGCATGGATCTGAAGCTAACTCGTTTGTTTTGCCTGCATTTGATGTTATATCATTTATAACGCAAGTATTTGAAACTAAATCATTTGTTTCTCAAGTATTTGAAGAAATATCATTTGTTTCGCATGGATTTGAAGCTACCTCGTTTGTTTCGCCTGCAGTTGAATCTATATCACTTATATCGCAAGTATTTGAAGCTAAATCATTTGTTCCGCATGGATTTGAAGCTACGCCTTCTACTTTGCATTGAGTTTTAGCTAAATCATGTGTGTCGCATGGATTTGATGCTAACTCGTATGTTTCGCATGCATTTGAAGCTGTATCACTTATATTCGCACGTATTTGAAGCTAAGTCATTTGTTTCGCATGGATATGAAGCTAAGCCATCTACTTCGCATTGATTTGAAGCTAAATCATGTGTTTTGCTTGGATTTTAAACTAACTCGTTTGTTTCGCATGCAATTGAAGCTAAATCATGTTTATCACAAGTATCTGAAGCTAAACCACTTGTTTCGCAAGTATATGAAGCTAAACCATGTGCTTCGCATTGATTTGAAGCTAAATCTTGTGTTCCGAATGGATCTGAAGCTAACTCGTTTGTTTTGCCTGCATTTGATTTTATATCATTTATATCGCAGGTATTTGAAGCTAAATCAATTGTTTCGCAACAAATTTAAGCTAAATCATGTGTTTCGCATGGAATTGAAGCTACCTGGTTTGTTTCGCCTGCATTTGAAGCTAGTTAACTTGTATCGCAAGTACTTGAAGAAAAATCATTTGTTTCGCATGGATTTGAAGCTACCTCGTTTGTTTCGCCTGCACTTGAACCTATATCAATTATATCGCAAGTATTTGAAGCTAAATCATTTGTTCCGCATGGATTTGAAGCTACGCCTTCTACTTCGCATTGATTTTTAGCTAAATCATGTGTTTCGCATGGATTTGATGCTAACTCGTTTGTTTCGCATGCATTTGAAGCTGTATCACTTATATTCGCAAGTATTTGAAGCTAACTCATTTGTTTCGCATGGATATGAAGCTAAGCCATCTACTTCGCATTGATTTGAAGCTAAATCACGTGTCTCGCTTGGTTTTAATGCTAACTCGTTTGTTTCGCATGCGGTTGAAGCTAAATCATGTTTATCACATGTATCAGAAGCTGAACCACTTGTTTCGCAAGTATATGAAGCTAAACCATGTGTTTCGCAATGATTTGAAGCTAAATCTTGTGTTCCGCATGGATTTGAGGCTACGCCTTCTACTTCGCATTGATTTTTAGCTAAATCATGTGTTTCGCATGGATTTGATGCTAACTCGTTTGTTTCGCATGCATTTCAAGCTGTATCACTTATATTCGCAAGTATTTGAAGCTAAGTCATTTGTTTCGCATGGATATGAAGCTAAGCCATCTACTTCGCATTGATTTGAAGCTAAATCACGTGTCTCGCTTGGTTTTAATGCTAACTCGTTTGTTTCGCATGCGGTTGAAGCTAAATCATGTTTATCACAAGTATATGAAGCTAAACCATTTGTTTCTAAGGAATATGAAGCTAAACCATGTGTTTCGCTTGGATTTGAAGCTAAATCTTGTGTTTCGCATGGATTTGAAACTAACTCTTTTGTTTCGCCTGCATTTGAAGCTAAATCATGTTTATCACAAGTATCTGAATCTAAACCATTTGTTTCGCAAGAATATGAAGCTAAACCATGTGTTTCGCATGAATTTTTAAGCTAAATCATGTGTTTCGCATAGACTTGAAGCTAACTCGTTTGTTTCGCCTGCATTTGAAGCAATATCACTTCTATCGCAGGTATTTGAAGCTAACTCATTCGTATCGCATCGATTTGAAGCTAAGCCTTCTACTTTGCATTGATTTGAAGCTAAATCGTGTGTTTCTCTTGGATTTGAAGATATCGCGATTGTTTCGCACGCAGTTGAAGCTAAATTATGTTTATCACAAGTATCTGAAGCTGAACCACTTGTTTCGCAAGTATATGAAGCCAAACCATGTGTTTCGCATTGATTTGAAGCTAAATCTTGTGTTCCGCATGGATCTGAAGCTAACTCGTTTGTTTTGCCTGCATTTGATGTTATATCATTTATAACGCAAGTATTTGAAACTAAATCATTTGTTTCGCAAGTATTTGAAGAATAATCATTTGTTTCGCATGGATTTGATGCTAACTCGTTTGTTTCGCATGCATTTGAAGCTGTATCACTTATGTTCGCAAGTATTTGAAGCTAAGTCATTTGTTTCGCATGGATATGAAGCTAAGCCATCTAATTCGCATTGATTTGAAGCTAAATCATGTGTTTCGCTTGGATTTTAAACTAACTCGTTTGTTTCGCATGCAGTTGAAGCTAAATCATGTTTATCACACGTATCTGAAGCTAAGCCACTTGTTTCGCAAGTATATGAAGCTAAACCATGTGCTTCGCATTGATTTGAAGATAAATCTTGTGTTCCGCATGGATCTGAAGCTAACTCGTTTGTTTTGCCTGCATTTGATGTTATATCATTTATAACGCAAGTATTTGAAGCTAAATCATTTGTGTCGCATGACTTTGAAGATAAACCTACTACTTTGCATTAATTTGAAGGTAAATCATGTGTTTCGTATGAATTTGTAGCTAACTCGTTTGTTTCGCCTGCATTTGAAGCTATATCATTTAATAGTAAGTATGTGAAGCTAAATAATCTGTTTCGCATGAATCTTAAGCTAAATCATGTGTTTCACATGGAATTGAAGCTACCTGGTTTGTTTCGCCTGCATTTGAATCTAGTTCACTTGTATCGCAATTATTTGAAGAAAAATCATTTGTTTCGCATGGATTTGAAGCTACCTCGTTTGTTTCGCATGTATTTGAAGCTGTATCACTTATATTCGCAAGTATTTGAAGCTAAGTCATTTGTTTCGAATGGATATGAAGCTAAGCCATCTACTTCGCATTGATTTTTAGCTAAATCATGTGTTTCGCATGGATTTGAGGCTAACTCGTTTGTTTCGCATGCATTTGAAGCTGTATCACTTATATTCGCAAGTATTTGAAGCTAACTCATTTGTTTCGCATGGATATGAAGCTAAGCCATCTACTTCGCATTGATTTGAAGCTAAATCACGTGTCTCGCTTGGTTTTAATGCTAACTCGTTTGTTTCGCATGCTGTTGAAGCAAAATCATGTTTATCACAAGTATATGAAGCTAAACCATTTGTTTCGCAAGAATATGAAGCTAAACTATGTGCTTCGCTTGGATTTGAAGCTAAATCACGGGTTTCGCATGGATTTGAAACTAACGCGATTGTTTCGCATGCATTTGAAGCTAAATCATGTTTATCACAAGTATCTGAAGCTGAACCACTTGTTTCGCAAGTATATGAAGCTAAACCATGTGTTTCGCATTGATTTGAAGCTAAATCATGTGTTTCGCATGGATTTGAAGCTAAGCCTTCTACTTCACATTGATTTGAAACTAAATCATATGTTTCCCTTGGATTTGAAGCTAACTCGTTTGTTTCGCCTGCATTTGAAGCTTTATCAATTATATCGCAAAATATTTAAAGCTAAATCAATTGTGTCGCATGGATTTGAAGCTACGCCTTCTACTCCGCATTGATTTGAAGCTATATCATCTGTTCGCATGGATCTGAATCTAATTCGTTTGTTTCGCACGCTGTTGAAGCTAAATCAAGTGTATCACAAGTATTTGAAGCTAAACCCTTTGCTTCGCAATTGATTCGAATATCAGCCTTCTACTTCGCATTTATTAGATGCTAAATCATGTGTTTCGCATGGATTTGAAACTAACTCGTTTGTTTTGCATGCTGTTGAAGCTAACTCAAGTGTATCACAAGTATTTGAAGCTAAACAATTTATTTCGCATGGATTCGAAGAAAAGCCTCCTACTTCGCATTGATTTGAAGCTTAATCATGTGTTTCGCATGGATTTGAAGCTAACTCGTTTGTTTCGCATGCAGTTGAAGCTAACTCAAGTGTATCAGTAGTATTTGAAGCTAAACCATTTATTTCGCATGGATTCGAAGATAAGCCTCCTACTTCGCATTGATTTGAAGCTAAATCATGTGATTCGCATGTATTTGAAGCTAACTCGTTTGTTTCGCATGCTGTTGAAGCTCAATCAAGTGTATCACAAGTATTTGAAGCTAAACCATTTGCTTCGCATGGATTCGTAGATCAGCCTTCTACTTCGCATTGATTTGAAGCTAAATAATGTGTTTGGCTTGGATTTGAAGCTATCTCGTTTGTTTCGCATGCAGTTGAAGCTAAATCATGTTTATCTTAATTATCTGAAGCTAAACTTTTGTTTCACAAGAATATGAAGCTGAACCATTTGTTTCGCATGAATTTGATTCTAAATCATGAGTTTCCCATGGATTTAGTGCTAAATCATGTGTTTCGCAAGCATTTGAAGCTAATTCATTTGTGTCGCATGAATATGATGCTAAGCCTTCTGCTTCGCATTGATTTGAAGCTAAAACATGTGTTACACATGGATTTGAAGCTAAATCATGTGTTTCACAAGGATTTGAAGTCATGCCTTCTACTTCGCATTGATTTGTAGCTAAGCCTTCTACTTCGCATTGATTTGAAACTAGACCATGTGTTTCGCTTGGATTAGAAGCTAAATCATTTGTTTCGCATACATCTCAAGCTATATCATTTTTATCGCAAGCATGTGAATTTAAATCATTTGTTTCGCATGGATTTGAAGCTAAATCTTCCACATCGCATTGATTTGCAGCTAAATCATGTGTTTCGCATGGATTTGGAGCTAAACCTTCTATATCGCATTGATTTGAAGTTAGTCATGTTTTTTGCGTGGATTTGCAGCTAAGTCGTTTGTTTCGCCTGCATTTGAAGCTATATCACTTCTATCGCAATTATTTGAATCTAAATCATTTGTTTCGCGCGGATTTGAAGCTAAGCCATCTACATCGCATTGATTTAAGGCAATATCATTTGTTTCGCTTTTATTTGGAGCTAAATCATGTGTTTCGCATGAATTTGAAACTAAATCATGCGTTTCCATGAATTTCAAGCTATCGCGTTTGTTTCGCCTGCATTTGAAGCTATTTCATTTATATCGCAAGTATTTGAAGGTAACTCATATATTTCGCATGGATTGATGCTAAGCTTTCAACTTCGCATTGATTTGAAACTAAATCATGTGATTCCCTTGAATGTGAATCTAACTCGTTTGTTTCGTATGCAGATGAAGCTAAATCATGTTTATCACAATTATCTGAAGCTAAACCATTTGTTTCACAAGAATATGAAGCTAAACCATTTGTTTCGCATGAACTTGATTCTAAATCATGAGTTTCCAATGGATTTGGTGCTAAATCATGTGTTTCGCATGGATTTGAAGCTAACTCGTTTGTTTTGCATGGATTTGAAGATACCTCGTTTGTTTCGACTTTATTTGAATCTGTACCATTTATTTCGCAAGCATTTGAAGCTAATTCATTTGTGTTGCAAGGATATGATGCTAAGCCTTCTGCTTCGCATTGATTTGAAGCTAAAACATGTGTTACGCATGGATTTGAAGCGAAATCATGTGTTTCGCATGGATTTGAAGCCATGCCTTCTACTTCGCATTGATTTGTAGCTAAATTATGTGTTTTGCATGGATTTGAAGCTAAGTCGTTTGTAGCGCTTGCATTTGAAGCTATATCATTTATATCGCAAGTATCTGAAGCTAAATCATTTGTGTCGCATGGATTTGATGCTAAATCTTCTACATAGCATTGATTTGCAGCTAAATCATATGTTTCGCATGGATTTGAAGCTATACCTTCTATATCGCATTCATTTGAAATTAGTCATGTTTTTTGCATGGATTTGTAGCTAACTCGTTTGTTTCGCCTACATTTGTAGGTATTTCATTTATGAGGCAACTATTTGAAGCTAAATCATTCGTTTCGCATGGATTTGATGCTAACTCGTTTGTTTCGCTTGCAGTTGTAGCTGAATAATGTATATCACAAGTATTTGTAACAAAACCATTTGTTTCGCACGGATCTGTAGCTAACTCGTTTGTTTTGTGTGCATTTCAAGCTAACTCAATTATACCGCAGGTATTTGAAGCTAAATCATGTGTTTCCCTTGGATTTGAAGCTAACTAGTTTATATTGAACGCAGTTGAAGCTAAATCATGTTTATCACAAGTATCTGATGCTAAACCATTTGTTTCGCAAGAATATGAAGCTAAACCATGTGTTTCGCTTGGATTTGAAGCTAACTCGTTTGTTTCGCCTGCATTTGATGCTATATCAATTATATCGCAAGTATTTGAAGCTAAATCATTTGTGTCGCATAGCTTTGAAGCTAACTCGTTTGTTTCGCATGCATTTGGAGCTAAATCATGTTTATCACAAGTATCTGAATCTGAACCATTTGTTTCGCAAGAATTTGAAGCTAAACCATTTGTTTCGCATTGATTTTAAGCTAAGCCTTCAACATCGCATTGATTTGAAGCTAAATTATTTGGTTCCCTTGGATTTGAAGCTAACGCGATTGTTTCGCATGCAGTTGAAGCTAAATCATGTTTATCATAAATATCTGAAGCTAAACCATCTGTTTCTCAAGATTATGAAGCTAAACCATGTGTTTCTCATGGACTTGAAGCTAAATCATGTTTTTTTGCATGGATTTGTAGCTAACTCGTTTGTTTCGCCTGCAGATGAAGCTATATCACTTATATCGCAAGTATCTGAAGCTAAATCATATGTGTCGTATGGATTTGAAGCTGAACCTACTTCATCGCAATGATTTGGAGCTAAAACTTGTGTATCGCATGGATTTGATGCTAAACCTTCTACATAGCATTGATTTGAAGCTTAATCATGTGTTTCGCATGTTTTTGAAGCTAAGCCTTCTACTTCGCATTAATTTGAATGTAAATCATGTGTTTCGCTTGGATTTCAGCTAACTCGTTTGTTTCGCCTGCATTTGAAGCTATATCATTTATATCGCAAGTATGTGAAGCTAACCCATTTGTTTCACAAGAATATGAAGCTAAACCATGTGTTTCGCACAGATTTGAAGCTAACGCGTTTGTTTCGCCTGCATTTGAAGCTATATCAATTATATCGCAAGTATTTGAAGCTAAATCATTTGGGTCGCATGGCTTTGAGGATAAGCCTTCTACTTCGCATTAATTTGAAGGTAAATCATGTGTTTCGCTTGGATTAGAAGCTAACTCGTTTGTTTCGCCTACATTTGAAGCTATATCAATTATATCGCAAGTATTTGAAGCTAAATCATTTGGGTCGCATGGCTTTGAGGATAAGCCTTCTGCTTCGCATTGATTTGAAACTAAACCATGTGTTTCGCTTGGATTTGAAACTAGCTCGTTTCTTTCGCCTGCATTTGAAGCTATATCATTTATATCACAAGTATATGAAGCTAAACCATTTGTTTCGCAAGAATATGAAGCTAAACCATGTGTTTTGCTTGGATTTGAAGCTAACTCGATTGTTACGCCTGCATTTGAATCTATATAAATTATATCGCAAGTATTTGAAGCTGAATCATTTGTGTCATATGGCTTTGAGGATAAGCCTACTACTTCGCATTAATTTGAAGGTAAATCATGTGTTTCGCTTGGATTTCAGCTAACTCGTTTGTTTCGCCTGCATTTGAAGCTATATCATTTATATCGCAAGTATGTGAAGCTAAATAATTTGTTTCGCATGGATTTGGAGCTATGCCTACTACTTCGCATTGATTTGAAACTAAATCATATGTTTCGCTTGGATTTGAAGCTAACTCGTTTGTATCGCCTGCATTTGAAGCTATATCATTTATATCGCAAGTATGTGAAGCTAAATCATTTGTTTCGCATGGATTTGGAGCTATGCCGACTACTTCGCATTGATTTGAAACTAAATCATGCGTTTCGCTTGGATTTGAAGTTAACTCGTTTGTTTCGCCTGCATTAGAGGCTAAATCATGTTTATCACAAGTATCTGAATCTCAACCATTTGATTCGCAAGAATATGAACTACACCATGTGTTTCGCATGAATTTGAAGCTAAATCATGTGTTTCGCAAAAATTTGAAGCTAACTCGTTTGTTTCGCCTGCATTTGAAGCTATATCAATTATATCGCAAGTATTTGAAGCTAAATCATTTGTGTCGCATGGCTTTGAAGCTAAATCGTATGTTTCGCCTGCATTGAAGCTATATCACTTCTATCGCAAGTATTTGAAGCTAAATAATTTGTGTCGCATGGATTTGAAGCTAAACCTTCTACATCGCATTGATTTGCAGATAAATCATGTGTTTCGCATCGATTTGAAGATATAGCTTCCATATCGCATTGATTTGAAGCTTAATCATGTGTTTCGCATGTTTTTGAAGCTAAGCCTTCTACATCGCATTGATTTGAAGCTAAATCATGTGTTTCGCATGGATTTGAAGCTAACTCGTTTGTTTCGCCTGCATTTGAAGCTATATCATTTATATCGCAAGTATATGAAGCTAAACCATTTCTTTCGCAAGAATATGAAGCTAAACCATGTGTTTCGCGTGGATTTGAAGCTAAGTCGTTTGTTTCGCCTGCATTTGAAACTATTTGAATTATATCGCAAGTAATTGAAGTTGAATCATTTGTGTCGCATGGCTTTGAGGATAAGCCTTCTACTTCGCATTAATTTGAAGGTAAATCATGTGTTTCGCTTGGATTTGAAGCTAACTCGTTTATTTCGCCTGCATTTGAAGCTATATCATTTATATCGCAAGTATGTGAAGCTAAACCATTTGTTTCGCATGGATTTGAGGCTACGCCTTCTACTTCGCATTGATTTTTAGCTAAATCATGTGTTTCGCATGGATTTGATGCTAACTCGATTGTTTCGCATGCATTTGAAGCAGTATCACTTATATTCGCAAGTATTTGAAGCTAAGTCATTTTTTTCGCATGGATATGAAGCTAAGCCACCTACTTCGCATTGATTTGAAGCTAAATCATGTGTCTCGCTTGGTTTTAAAGCTAACTCGTTTGTTTCGCATGCGGTTGAAGCTAAATCATGTTTATCACAAGTATATGAAGCTAAACCATTTGTTTCGCAAAAATATGAAGCTAAACCGTGTGTTTCGCTTGATTTGAAGCTAAATCATGTGTTTCCCATGGATTTGAAACTAACTCGTTTGTTTCGCCTGCATTTGAAGCTAAATCACGTTTATCACAAGTATCTGAAGCTAAACCACTTGTTTCGCAAGCATATGAAGCTAAACCACGTGTTTCGCATGAATTTGAAGCTAAATCATGTGTTTCGCATAGACTTGAAGCTAACTCGTTTGTTTCGCCTGCATTTGAAGCTATATCACTTCTATCGCAGGTATTTGAAGCTAAATCATTCGTATGGCATCGATTTGAAGCTAAGCCTTCTACTTCGCATTGATTTGAAGCTAAATCGTGTGTTTCGCATGGATTTTAAAACTAACTCGTTTGTTTCGCATGCAGTTGAAGCTAAATCATGTTTATCACAAGTATCCGAAGCTGAACCACTTGCTTCGCAAGCATATGAAGCTAAACCATGTGCTTCGCATTGATTTGAAGCTAAATCTTGTGTTCCGAATGGATCTGAAGCTACCTCGTTTGTTTTGTCTGCATTTGATGTTATATCATTTATAACGCAAGTATTTGAAACTAAATCATTTGTTTCTCAAGTATTTGAAGAAATATCATGTGTGTCGCATGGATTTGATGCTAACTCGTTTGTTTCGCATGCATTTGAAGCTGTATCACTTATATTCGCACGTATTTGATGCTAAGTCATTTGTTTCGCATGGATATGAAGCTAAGCCATCTACTTCGCATTGATTTGAAGCTAAATCATGTGTTTTGCTTGGATTTTAAACTAACTCGTTTGTTTCGCATGCAATTGAAGCTAAATCATGTTTATCACAAGTATCTGAAGCTAAACCACTTGTTTCGCAAGTATATGAAGCTAAACCATGTGCTTCGCATTGATTTGAAGCTAAATCTTGTGTTCCGAATGGATCTGAAGCTAACTCGTTTGTTTTGCCTGCATTTGATTTTATATCATTTATATCGCAGGTATTTGAAGCTAAATCAATTGTTTCGCAACAAATTTAAGCTTAATCATGTGTTTCGCATGGAATTGAAGTTACCTGGTTTGTTTCGCCTGCAGTTGAACCTATATCACTTATATCGCAAGTATTTGAAGCTAAATCATTTGTTCCGCATGGATTTGAAGCTACGCCTTCTACTTCGCATTGATTTTTAGCTAAATGATGTGTTTCGCATGGATTTGATGCTAACTCGTTTGTTTCGCATGCATTTGAAGCTGTATTACTTATATTCGCAAGTATTTGAAGCTAACTCATTTGTTTCGCATGGATATGAAGCTAAACCATCTACTTCGCATTGATTTGAAGCTAAATCACGTGTCTCGCTTGGTTTTAATGCTAACTCGTTTGTTTCGCATGCAGTTGAAGCTAAATCAGGTTTATCACATGTATCTGAAGCTGAACCACTTGTTTCGCAAGTATATGAAGCTAAACCATGTGTTTCGCAATGATTTGAAGCTAAATCTTGTGTTCCGCATGGATTTGAGGGTACGCCTTCTACTTCGCATTGATTTTTAGCTAAATGATGTGTTTCGCATGGATTTGATGCTAACTCGTATGTTTCGCATGCATTTCAAGCTGTATCACTTATATTCGCAAGTATTTGAAGCTAAGTCATTTGTTTCGCATGGATATGAAGCTAAGCCATCTACTTCGCATTGATTTGAAGCTAAATCACGTGTCTCGCTTGGTTTTAATGCTAACTCGTTTGTTTCGCATGCGGTTGAAGCTAAATCATGTTTATCACAAGTATATGAAGCTAAACCATTTGTTTCTAAGGAATATGAAGCTAAACCATGTGTTTCGCTTGGATTTGAAACTAAATCATGTGTTTCGCATGGATTTGAAACTAACTCGTTTGTTTCGCCTGCATTTGAAGCTAAATCATGTTTATCACAAGTATCTGAATCTAAACCATTTGTTTCGCAACAATGTGAAGCTAAACCACGTGTTTCGCATGAATTTGAAGCTAAATCATGTGTTTCGCATAGAGTTGAAGCTAACTCGTTTGTTTCGCCTGCATTTGAAGCTATATCACTTCTATCGCAGGTATTTGAAGCTAAATCATTCGTATGGCATCGATTTGAAGCTAAGCCTTCTACTTCGCATTGATTTGAAGCTAAATCGTGTGTTTCGCTTGGATTTTAAACTAACTCGTTTGTTTCGCATGCAGTTGAAGCTAAATCATGTTTATCACAAGTATCTGAAGTTAAACCACTTGTTTCGCAAGTATATGAAGCTAAACCATGTGCTTCGCATTGATTTGAAACTAAATCTTGTGTTCCGCATGGATCTGAAGCTAACTCGTTTGTTTTGCCTGCATTTGATGTTATATCATTTATAAAGCAAGTATTTGAAGCTAAATCATTTGTTTTGTAAGTATTTGAAGAAATATCATTTGTTTCGCATGGATTTGAAGCTACCTCGTTTGTTTCGCCTGCAGTTGAACCTATATCACTTATGTCGCAAGTATTTGAAGCTAAATCATTTGTTCCGCATGGATTTGAAGCTACGCCTTCTACTTTGCATTGAGTTTTAGCTAAATCATGTGTTTCGCATGGATTTGATGCTAACTCGTTTGTTTCGTATGAATTTGAAGCTGTATCACTTATATTCGCAAGTATTTGAATCTAAGTCATTTTTTTCGCATGGATATGAAGCTAAGCCACCTACTTCGCATTGATTTGAAGCTAAATCATGTGTCTCGCTTGGTTTTAAAGCTAACTCGTTTGTTTCGCATGCGGTTGAAGCTAAATCATGTTTATCACAAGTATATGAAGCTAAACCATTTGTTTCGCAAGAATATGAAGCTAAACCGTGTGTTTCGCTTGGATTTGAAGCTAAATCATGTGTTTCCCATGGATTTGAAACTAACTCGTTTGTTTCGCCTGCATTTGAAGCTAAATCACGTTTATCACAAGTATCTGAAGCTAAACCACTTGTTTCGCAAGCATATGAAGCTAAACCACGTGTTTCGCATGAATTGAAGCTAAGTCATGTGTTTCGCATAGACTTGAAGCTAACTCGTTTGTTTCGCATGCATTTGAAGCTGTATCACTTATATTCGCACGTATTTGAAGCTAAGTCATTTGTTTCGCATGGATATGAAGCTAAGCCATCTACTTCGCATTGATTTGAAGCTAAATCATGTGTTTTGCTTGGATTTTAAACTAACTCGTTTGTTTCGCATGCAATTGAAGCTAAATCATGTTTATCACAAGTATCTGAAGCTAAACCACTTGTTTCGCAAGTATATGAAGCTAAACCATGTGCTTCGCATTGATTTGAAGCTAAATCTTGTGTTCC
>NW_027476869.1:0-127036 GCF_051020955.1 Megalopta genalis
TGGTTTGTTTCGTCTGCATTTGAAACTATGCCACTTATATCGCAAGTATCTGAAGCTTAATCATTGGTTTCGCATGGATTTGAAGCTAAACCTTCTACATCGCATTGATTTGCTGCTAAATCATGTGTTTAGCTTGGATTTGAAGCTAATTCGTTGTTACGCATGCAGTTGAATCTAAATAACGTATATCACAAGTATTTGTAGCTGAACCATTTGTTTCGCATGGATTTAAAGCTAAACCTTCTACATCGCATTGATTTGCTGCTAAATCATGTGTTTCGCATGGATTTAAGCTAACTCGTTTATTTCGTCTGCATTTAAAACTATGTCACTTATATCGCAAGTATCTGAAGCTAAATCATTGGTTTCGCATGGATTTGAAGCTAAACATTCTACATCGCATTGATTTGCTGCTAAATCATGTGTTTTCGCTTGGATTTGAAGCTAATTCGTTTGTTACGCATGCAGTTGAATCTAAATAACGTATATCACAAGTATTTGTAGCTAAATCATTTGTTTCGCATGGATTTAAAGCTAAACCTTCTACATCGCATTGATTTGCTGCTAAATCATGTGTTTCGCATGGAATTGAATCTAACTGCTTTGTTTCGTCTGCATTTGAAACTATGACACTTATATCGCAAGTATCTGAAGCTTAATCATTGGTTTCGCATGGATTTGAACCTAAACCTTCTACATCGCATTGATTTGCTGCTAAATCATGTGTTTCGCTTGGATTTGAAGCTAATTCGTTTGTTACGCATGCAGTTGAATCTAAATAACGAATATCAAAAGTATTTGTAGCTAAACCATTTGCTTCGCATGGATTTAAAGCTAAACCATCTACATCGCATTGAATTGCTGCTAAATCATGTGTATCGCATGGAATTGAATCTAACTGGTTCGTTTCGTCTGCATTTGAAACTATGCCACTTATATCGCAAGTATCTGAAGCTTAATCATTGGTTTCGCATGGATATAAAGCTAAACCTTCTACATCGCATTGATTTGCTGCAAAATTATGTGTTTCGCATGGAATCGAAGCTAACTGGTTTGTTTCGGCTGAATTTGAAGCTGTGCCACATATATCGCAAGTATCTGAAGCTAAATCATTGGTTTCGCATGTATATGAAGATAAACCTTCTACATCGCATTGATTTGCTGCTAAATCATGTGTTTCGCATGGATTTGAAGCTAATTCGTTTGTTGCGCATGCAGTTGAATCTAAATAACGTATATCACAAGTATTTGTAGCTGAACTATTTGTTTCGCATGGACTTCAAGCTAAACCTTCTACATCGCATTGATTTGCTGCTAAATCATGTGTTTCGCATGGATTTTAAGCTAACTGGTTTGTTTCGTCTGCATTTGAAACTATGTCACTTATCGCGAGTATCTGAAGCTAAATCATTGGTTTCGCTTGGATTTGAAGCTAAACCTTCTACATCGCATTGATTTGCTGCTAAATCATGAGTTTCGCATGGATTTAAGCTAACTCGTTTATTTCGTCTGCATTTGAAACTATGTCACTTAAATCGCAAGTATCTGAAGCTAAATCATTGGTTTCGCATGGATTTGAAGCTAAACCTTTTACATCGCATTGATTTGCTGCTAAATCATGTGTTTCGCATGGATTTTAAGCTAACTCGTTTGTTTCGTCTGCATTTGAAACTATGTCACTTATATCGCAAGTATCTGAAGCTAAATCATGTGTTTCGCTTGGATTTGAAGCTAATTCGTTTGTTACGCATGCAGTTGAATCTAAATAACGTATATCACAAGTATTTGTAGCTAAACCATTTGTTTCGCATGGATTTAAAGCTAAACCTTCTACATCGCATTGATTTGCTGCTAAATCATGTCTTTCGCATGGAATTGAATCTGACTGGTTTGTTTCGTCTGCATTTGAAACTATGCCACTTATATCGCAAGTATCTGAAGCTTAATCATTGGTTTCGCATGGATTTGAAGCTAAACCTTCTACATCGCATTGATTTGCTGCTAAATCATGTGTTTAGCTTGGATTTGAAGCTAATTCGTTGTTACGCATGCAGTTGAATCTAAATAACGTATATCACAGTATTTGTAGCTGAACCATTTGTTTCGCATGGATTTAAAGCTAAACCTTCTACATCGCATTGATTTGCTGCTAAATCATGTGTTTCGCATGGATTTAAGCTAACTCGTTTATTTCGTCTGCATTTAAAACTATGTCACTTATATCGCAAGTATCTGAAGCTAAATCATTGGTTTCGCATGGATTTGAAGCTAAACCTTTTACATCGCATTGATTTGCTGCTAAATCATGTGTTTCGCATGTATTTTAAGCTAACTCGTTTGTTTCGTCTGCATTTGAAACTATGTCACTTATATCGCAAGTATCTGAAGCTAAATCATTGGTTTCGCATGGATTAGAAGCTAAACCTTCTACATAGCATTGATTTGCTGCTAAATCATGTGTTTCGCTTGGATTTGAAGCTAATTCGTTTGTTACGCATGCAGTTAAATCTAAATAACGTATATCACAAGTATTTGTAGCTAAACCATTTGCTTCGCATGGATTTAAAGCTAAACCTTCTACATCGCATTGATTTGCTGCTAAATCATGTGTATCGCATGGAATTGAATCTAACTGGTTTGTTTCGTCTGCATTTGAAACTATGCCACTTATATCGCAAGTATCTGAAGCTTAATCATTGGTTTCGCATGGATATAAAGCTAAACCTTCTACATGGCATTGATTTGCTGCAAAATCATGTGTTTCGCATGGAATCGAAGCTAACTGGTTTGTTTCGTCTGAATTTGAAGCTGTGCCACTTATATCGCAAGTATCTGAAGCTAAATCATTGGTTTCGCATGGATTAGAAGATAAACCTTCTACATCGCATTGATTTGCTGCTAAATCATGTGTTTCGCATGGACTTGAAGCTACTTCGTTTGTTGCGCATGCAGTAGAATCTAAATAACGTATATCACAAGTATTTGTAGCTAAACCATTTGTTTCGCATGGATTTAAAGCTAAACCTTCTACATCGCATTGATTTGCTGCTAAATCATGTCTTTCGCATGGAATTGAATCTGACTGGTTTGTTTCGTCTGCATTTGAAACTATGCCACTTATATCGCAAGTATCTGAAGCTTAATCATTGGTTTCGCATGGATTTGAAGCTAAACCTTCTACATCGCATTGATTTGCTGCTAAATCATGTGTTTAGCTTGGATTTGAAGCTAATTCGTTGTTACGCATGCAGTTGAATCTAAATAACGTATATCACAAGTATTTGTAGCTGAACCATTTGTTTCGCATGGATTTAAAGCTAAACCTTCTACATCGCATTGATTTGCTGCTAAATCATGTGTTTCGCATGGATTTAAGCTAACTCGTTTATTTCGTCTGCATTTAAAACTATGTCACTTATATCGCAAGTATCTGAAGCTAAATCATTGGTTTCGCATGGATTTGAAGCTAAACCTTTTACATCGCATTGATTTGCTGCTAAATCATGTGTTTCGCATGTATTTTAAGCTAACTCGTTTGTTTCGTCTGCATTTGAAACTATGTCACTTATATCGCAAGTATCTGAAGCTAAATCATTGGTTTCGCATGGATTAGAAGCTAAACCTTCTACATAGCATTGATTTGCTGCTAAATCATGTGTTTCGCTTGGATTTGAAGCTAATTCGTTTGTTACGCATGCAGTTAAATCTAAATAACGTATATCACAAGTATTTGTAGCTAAACCATTTGCTTCGCATGGATTTAAAGCTAAACCTTCTACATCGCATTGATTTGCTGCTAAATCATGTGTATCGCATGGAATTGAATCTAACTGGTTTGTTTCGTCTGCATTTGAAACTATGCCACTTATATCGCAAGTATCTGAAGCTTAATCATTGGTTTCGCATGGATATAAAGCTAAACCTTCTACATGGCATTGATTTGCTGCAAAATCATGTGTTTCGCATGGAATCGAAGCTAACTGGTTTGTTTCGTCTGAATTTGAAGCTGTGCCACTTATATCGCAAGTATCTGAAGCTAAATCATTGGTTTCGCATGGATTAGAAGATAAACCTTCTACATCGCATTGATTTGCTGCTAAATCATGTGTTTCGCATGGACTTGAAGCTACTTCGTTTGTTGCGCATGCAGTAGAATCTAAATAACGTATATCACAAGTATTTGTAGCTGAACTATTTGTTTCGCTTGGATTTAAAGCTAAACCCTTTCCATCGCATTGATTGGCTGCTAAATCATGTGTTTCGCATGGATTTGAAGCTAATTCGTTTGTTTCGTCTGCATATAAAGCTATGTCACTTAAATTGCAAGAATCTGAAGCTAAATCATTGGATTCGGATGGATTTGAAGCTAAACCTTCTACATCGCATTGATTTGCTGCTAAATCATGTGTTTCGCATGGATTTAAGCTAACTCGTTTGTTTCGTCTGCATTTGAAACTATGTCACTTATATCGCAAGTATCTGAATCTAAATCATTGGTTTCGCGTGGATTTGAAGCTAAACTTTTTACATCGCATTGACTTAAAGCTAAATCACGTGTTTCGCATGTATTTGAAGCTAACTCATTTCTTTCGTCTGCATTTGAAGCTGTGCCACTTATATCACAATTATCTAAAGCTAAATCATTGGTTTCGCAAGGATTTGAAGCTACACCTTCTACATCGCATTGATTTGCTGCTAATCATGTGTTTCGCATGGAATTGAATCTAACTGGTTTGTTTCGTCTGCATTTGAAGCTATGTCACTTATATCGCAAGTATCCGAATCTAAATCATTGGATTCGCATGAATTTGAAGCTAAACATTCTACATCGCATTGATTTGCTGCTAAATCATGTGTTTCGCTTGGATTTGAAGCTAATTCGTTTGTTACGCATGCAGTTGAATCTAAATAACGTATAACACAAGTATTTGTAGCTAAACCATTTGTTACGCATGGATTTAAAGCTAAACCTTCTACATCGCATTGATTTGCTGCTAAATCATGTATTTCGCATGGAATTGAGTCTTACTGGTTTGTTTCGTCTGCATTTGAAACTATGCCACTTATATCGCAAGTATCTGAAGCTTAATCATTGGTTTCGCATGGATTTGAAACTAAACCTTCTACATCGCATTGATTTGCTGATAAATCATGCGTTTCGCATGGATTTTAAGCCTACTCGTTTGTTTCGTCTGCATTTGAAACTATGTCACTTATACCGCAAGTATCTGAAGCTAAATCGTTGGTTTCGTGTGGATTTGAAGCTAAACTTTCTACATCGCATTGATTTGAAGCTAAATCATGTGTTTCGCATGTATTTGAAGTTAACTCGTTTCTTTCGTCTGCATTTGAAGCTGTGCCACTTATATCACAACTATCTGAAGCTAAATCATTGGTTTCGCACGGAATTAAAGCTAAACCTTCTACATCGCATTGATTTGCTGCTAAATCATGTGTTTCGCATGGAATTGAATCTAACTGGTTTGTTTCGTCTGCATTTGAAGCTATGTCACTTATATCGCAAGTATCCGAATCTAAATCATTGGATTCGCATGAATTTGAAGCTAAACATTCTACATCGCATTGATTTGCTGCTAAATCATGTGTTTCGCTTGGATTTGAAGCTAATTCGTTTGTTACGCATGCAGTTGAATCTAAATAACGTATAACACAAGTATTTGTAGCTAAACCATTTGTTACGCATGGATTTAAAGCTAAACCTTCTACATCGCATTGATTTGCTGCTAAATCATGTATTTCGCATGGAATTGAGTCTTACTGGTTTGTTTCGTCTGCATTTGAAACTATGCCACTTATATCGCAAGTATCTGAAGCTTAATCATTGGTTTCGCATGGATTTGAAACTAAACCTTCTACATCGCATTGATTTGCTGATAAATCATGCGTTTCGCATGGATTTTAAGCCTACTCGTTTGTTTCGTCTGCATTTGAAACTATGTCACTTATACCGCAAGTATCTGAAGCTAAATCGTTGGTTTCGCGTGGATTTGAAGCTAAACTTTCTACATCGCATTGATTTGAAGCTAAATCATGTGTTTCGCATGGATTTGAAGTTAACTCGTTTCTTTCGTCTGCATTTGAAGCTGTGCCACTTATATCACAACTATCTGAAGCTAAATCATTGGTTTCGCACGGAATTAAAGCTAAACCTTCTACATCGCATTGATTTGCTGCTAAATCATGTGTTTCGCTTGGATTTGAAGCTAATTCGTTTGTTACGCATGCAGTTGAATCTAAATAACGTATAACACAAGTATTTGTAGCTAAACCATTTGTTACGCATGGATTTAAAGCTAAACCTTCTACATCGCATTGATTTGCTGCTAAATCATGTATTTCGCATGGAATTGAGTCTTACTGGTTTGTTTCGTCTGCATTTGAAACTATGCCACTTATATCGCAAGTATCTGAAGCTTAATCATTGGTTTCGCATGGATTTGAAACTAAACCTTCTACATCGCATTGATTTGCTGATAAATCATGCGTTTCGCATGGATTTTAAGCCTACTCGTTTGTTTCGTCTGCATTTGAAACTATGTCACTTATACCGCAAGTATCTGAAGCTAAATCGTTGGTTTCGCGTGGATTTGAAGCTAAACTTTCTACATCGCATTGATTTGAAGCTAAATCATGTGTTTCGCATGGATTTGAAGTTAACTCGTTTCTTTCGTCTGCATTTGAAGCTGTGCCACTTATATCACAACTATCTGAAGCTAAATCATTGGTTTCGCACGGAATTAAAGCTAAACCTTCTACATCGCATTGATTTGCTGCTAAATCATGTGTTTCGCATGGATTTGAAGCTAATTCGTTTGTTTCGTCTGCATATAAAGCTATGTCACTTATATTGCAAGAATCTGAAGCTAAATCATTGGCTTCGGATGGATTTGAAGCTAAATCTTCTACATCGTATTGATTTGCTGCTAAATCATGTGTTTCGCATGGATTTAAGCTAACTCGTTTCTTTCGTCTGCATTTGAAGCTGTGCCACTTATATCTCAACTATCTAAAGCTAAATCATTGGTTTCGCAAGGATTTGAAGCTACACCTTCTACATCGCATTGATTTGCTGCTAAATCATGTGTTTCGCATGGAATTGAATCTAACTGGTTTGTTTCGTCTGCATTTGAATCTATGTCACTTATATCGCAAGTATCCGAATCTAAATCACTGGTTTCGCATGAATTTGAAGCTAAACATTCTACATCGCATTGATTTGCTGCTAAATCATGTGTTTCGCTTGGATTTTAAGCTAACTCGTTTGTTCGTCTGCATTTGAAACTATGTCACTTATATCGCAAGTATCTGAAGCTAAATCATTGGTTTCGCATGGATTTGAAGCTAAACCTTCTACATCGCATTGATTTGCTGCTAAATCATGTGTTTCGGTTGAATTTGTAGCTAACTCGTTTGTTACGCATGCAGTTGAATATAAATAACGTATATCACAAGTATTTGTAGCTTAACCATATGTTTTGCATGGATTTAAAGCTTAACCTTCTACATCGCATTGATTTGCTGCTAAATCATGTGTTTCGCTTGGATTTGAAGCTAAATTATGTGTATTGGAATAATTTGAAGCTAAATCATGTGTTGCGCATGAATTTGAAACTGCATCATGCGTTTCGCATTAATTCAAATTTGAAGCTAAACCTTCTACATCGCATTGATCTGAATCTTAATCATGTGTTTTGCTTGGACTTGAAGCTAACTTCTTTGTTTTGTCTGCATTTGAAGCTACATCACCTATATCGCAAGTATTTGGACCTAAATCATTTGTTTCGCATGGATTTGAAGCTAAACCTTCTACATTGCATTGATTTGAAGCTAATCCTTCTACATCGCATTGATTTGAAGCTAAATCATGTGTTTCGGTTGGATATGAAGCTAAATCGTTAGTATCGCCTGCATTTGAAGCTTTATCACTTGTATCGCAAGTATTTTAAGAAAAATCATTTGTTTTGCATGGATTTGAAGCTATCTCGTTTGTTTCGACTGTATTTGAAGCTATATCACTTATATCGCAAGTATCTGAAGCTACATCATTTGTTTCGGATGGATTTGACGCTAAACCTTCTACATCGCATTGATTTGCTGCTAAATCATGTGTTTCGCATGGATTTAAGCTAACTCGTTTCTTTCGTCTGCATTTGAAACTATGCCACTTATATCGCAAGTATCTGAAGCTTAATCATTGGTTTCGCATGGATTTGTAGCTAAACCTTCTACATCGCATTGATTTGATGATAAATCATGCGTTTCGCATGGATTTTAAGCTAACTCGTTTGTTTCGTCTTCATTTGAAACTATGTCACTTATATCGCAAGTATCTGAAGCTAAACCATTGGTTTCGCATGGATTTGAAGCTAAACCTTCTACATCGCATTGATTTGCTGCTAAATCATGTGTTTCGCATGGTTTTTAAAGTATCTCGTTTGTTCGTCTGCATTTGAAACTATGTCACTTATATCGGAAGTATCTGAAGCTAAATCATTGGTTTCGCATGGATTTGAAGCTAAACCTTCTACATCGCATTGATTTGCTGCTAAATCATGTGTTTCGCTTGGATTTGTAGCTAATTCGTTTGTTACGCATGCAGTTGAATATAAATAACGTATATCACAAGTATTTGTAGCTTAACCATTTGTTTTGCATGGATTTAAAGCTTAACCTTCTACATCGCATTGATTTGCTGCTAAATCATGTGTTTCGCATGGATATGAAGCTTATTCGTTTGTTTCGTCTGCATATAAAGCTATGTCACTTATATTGCAAGAATCTGAAGCTAAATCATAGGCTTCGGATGGATTTGAAGCTAAACCTTCTACGTCGCATTGATTTGCTGCTAAATCATGTGTTTCGCATGGATTTAAGCTAACTCGTTTCTTTCGTCTGCATTTGAAACTATGCCACTTATATCGCAAGTATCTGAAGCTTAATCATTGGTTTCGCATGGATTTGAAGCTAAACCTTCTACATCGCATTGATTTGATGATAAGTCATGCGTTTCGCATGGATTTTAAGCTAACTCGTTTGTTTCGTCTTCATTTGAAACTATGTCACTTATATCGCAAGTATCTGAAGCTAAATCATTGGTTTCGCATGGATTGAAGCTAAACCTTCTACATCGCATTGATTTGCTGCTAAATCATGTGTTTCGCATGGATTTTAAGCTATCTCGTTTGTTCGTCTGCATTTGAAACTATGTCACTTATATCGCAAGTATCTGAAGCTAAATCATTGGTTTCGCATGGATTTGAAGCTAAACCTTCTACATCGCATTGATTTGCTGCTAAATCATGTGTTTCGCTTGGATTTGTAGCTAATTCGTTTGTTACGCATGCAGTTGAATATAAATAACGTATATCACAAGTATTTGTAGCTTAACCATTTGTTTTGCATGGATTTAAAGCTTAACCTTCTACATCGCATTGATTTGCTGATAAATCATGCGTTTCGCATGGATTTTAAGCTAACTCGTTTGTTTCGTCTTCGTTTGAAACTATGTCACTTATATCGCAAGTATCTGAAGCTAAATCATTGGTTTCGCGTGGAATTGAAGCTAAACCTTCTACATCGCATTGATTTGCTGCTAAATCATGTGTTTCGCATGGATTTTAAGCTACACCTTCTACATCGTATTGATTTGCTGCTAAATCATGTGGTTCGCATGGATTTTAAGCTATCTCGTTTGTTCGTCTGCAGTTGAAACTATGTCACTTATATCGCAAGTATCTGAATCTAAATCATTGGTTTCGCATGGATTTGAAGCTAAACCTTCTACATCGCATTGATTTGCTGCTAAATCATGTGTTTCGCTTGGATTTGTAGCTAATTCGTTTGTTACGCATGCAGTTGAATATAAATAACGTATATCACAAGTATTTGTAGCTTAACCATTTGTTTTGCATGGATTTAAAGCTTAACCTTCTACATCGCATTGATTTGCTGCTAAATCATGTGTTTCGCATGGATACGTAGCTTATTCGTTTGTTTCGTCTGCATATAAAGCTATGTCACTTATATTGCAAGAATCTGAAGCTAAATCATTGGCTTCGGATGGATTTGAAGCTAAACCTTCTACATCGCATTGATTTGCTGCTAAATCATGTGTTTCGCATGGATTTGAATCTATCTCATTTGTTTCGTCTCCATTTGAAGCTATATCACTTATATCGCAAGTATCTGAATCTAAATCATTTGTTTCGCATGGATTTGAAGCTAAACCTTCTACACCGCATTGATTTGCAGCTAAATCATCTGTTGTGCATGGATTTTGAGCTAATTCGTTTGTTTCCCCTGCATTTGATGCTACAACACTTATATCGCAAGTATCCGAAGCTAAGTCATTTGTTTCGCATGGATTTGAAGTTAAACCTTCTAAATCGCATTTATTTGAAGCTAAATCATGTGTTTTGCATGGATTTGAAGCTAAATCCTTAGTATCGCCTGCTTTTTGAGCTATATCACTTATATCGCAAGTATCTGATGTTATATCATTCCTTTCGGATGGATTTGAAGCTAAACCTTCTACATCGCATTGATTTGAAGCTAAATGTTGTGTATCGCATGGATTTGAGGCTAATCCTTCTACATCGCATTGATTGGATTTGAAACTAACTCGTTTGTTGCGCATGCAGTTGAATCTAAATAACGTACATCACAAGTATTTGTAGCTAAACCATTTGTGTCGCATGGATTTGAATCGAAGCAGTGTTCTTCGAATTGATTTGAAGTTAAATCATGTGTTCCGCATGGATTTGAAGTTAAATCATGAGTTTCGCATGGATTTGAAGCTAACTAGTTTGTTTCGCCTGCATTTGAAGCTACACCACTTATATCACAAGTATCTGATGCTAAATCATTTGTTTCGCATGGATTTGAAGCTAAATCATTTGTTTCGCATGAATTTGAACCTAAATCTTGTCCGTCGCATGCATATGAAGCTTAATTATGTGTTTTGCATGGATTTGAAGCAAAACCTTCTACATCGCATTAATTTGAAGGCAAACCTTCTACATCGCATTAATTTGAAGCTAAGCCATCTATATTGCATTGATTTGAAGCTAAATCTTGTGTATCGCATGGATTTGAAGCTAAACCTTCTACATCGCATTGATTTGAAGCTAAAATCTTGTGCATCGCATGGATTTGGAGCTAACTCGTTTGTTTCTCCTCCATTTGAATCTATATCACTTATATCGCAAGTATCTGAAGCTAAACCATTTGTTTCGCATGGATTTGAAGCTATACCTTCTACATCGAATTGATTTGACGCTAAATCATGTGTTTCGCTTGGATTTGAAGCAAACTCGCTTGTTTCGCATGCAGTTGATGCTAAATTATATATATCACAAGTATCTGAAGCTAAACCATTTGTTTCGCATGGATTTGAATCGAAGCAGTGTTCTTCGAATTGATTTGAAGTTAAATCATGTGTTCCGCATGGATTTGAAGTTAAATCATGAGTTTCGCATGGATTTGAAGCTAACTAGTTTGTTTCGCCTGCATTTGAAGCTACACCACTTATATCACAAGTATTTGAAGCTAAATCATTTGTTTCGCATGGATTTGAAGCTAAACCTTTTACATCGCATTGATTTGCTGCTAAATCATGTGTTTCGCATGGATTTTAAGCTAACTCGTTTGTTTCGTCTGCATTTGAAACTATGTCACTTATATCGCAAGTATCTGAAGCTAAATCATGTGTTTCGCTTGGATTTGAAGGTAATTCGTTTGTTACGCATGCAGTTGAATCTAAATAACGTATATCACAAGTATTTGTAGCTAAACCATTTGTTTCGCATGGATTTAAAGCTAAACCTTCTACATCGCATTGATTTGCTGCTAAATCATGTGTTTCGCATGGATTTAAGCTAACTCGTTTATTTCGTCTGCATTTGAAACTATGTCACTTATATCGCAAGTATCTGAAGCTAAATCATTGGTTTCGCATGGATTTGAAGCTAAACCTTTTACATCGCATTGATTTGCTGCTAAATCATGTGTTTCGCATGTATTTTAAGCTAACTCGTTTGTTTCGTCTGCATTTGAAACTATGTCACTTATATCGCAAGTATCTGAAGCTAAATCATTGGTTTCGCATGGATTAGAAGCTAAACCTTCTACATAGCATTGATTTGCTGCTAAATCATGTGTTTCGCTTGGATTTGAAGCTAATTCGTTTGTTACGCATGCAGTTAAATCTAAATAACGTATATCACAAGTATTTGTAGCTAAACCATTTGCTTCGCATGGATTTAAAGCTAAACCTTCTACATCGCATTGATTTGCTGCTAAATCATGTGTATCGCATGGAATTGAATCTAACTGGTTTGTTTCGTCTGCATTTGAAACTATGCCACTTATATCGCAAGTATCTGAAGCTTAATCATTGGTTTCGCACGGATATAAAGCTAATCCTTCTACATCGCATTGATTTGCTGCAAAATCATGTGTTTCGCATGGAATCGAAGCTAACTGGTTTGTTTCGTCCGAATTTGAAGCTGTGCCACTTATATCGCAAGTATCTGAAGCTAAATCATTGGTTTCGCATGGATTAGAAGATAAACCTTCTACATCGCATTAATTTGCTGCTAAATCATGTGTTTCGCATGGATTTGAAGCTACTTCGTTTGTTGCGCATGCAGTAGAATCTAAATAACGTATATCACAAGTATTTGTAGCTGAACTATTTGTTTCGCATGGATTTAAAGCTAAACCCTTTCCATCGCATTGATTGGCTGCTAAATCATGTGTTTCGCATGGATTTGAAGCTAATTCGTTTGTTTCGTCTGCATATAAAGCTATGTCACTTAAATTGCAAGAATCTGAAGCTAAATCATTGGCTTCGGATGGATTTGAAGCTAAACCTTCTACATCGCATTGATTGCTGCTAAATCATGTGTTTCGCATGGATTTAAGCTAACTCGTTTGTTTCGTCTGCATTTGAAACTATGTCACTTATATCGCAAGTATCTGAATCTAAATCATTGGTTTCGCGTGGATTTGAAGCTAAACTTTTTACATCGCATTGACTTAAAGCTAAATCACGTGTTTCGCATGTATTTGAAGCTAACTCATTTCTTTCGTCTGCATTTGAAGCTGTGCCACTTATATCACAATTATCTAAAGCTAAATCATTGGTTTCGCAAGGATTTGAAGCTACACCTTCTACATCGCATTGATTTGCTGCTAAATCATGTGTTTCGCATGGAATTGAATCTAACTGGTTTGTTTCGTCTGCATTTGAAGCTATGTCACTTATATCGCAAGTATCCGAATCTAAATCATTGGATTCGCATGAATTTGAAGCTAAACATTCTACATCGCATTGATTTGCTGCTAAATCATGTGTTTCGCTTGGATTTGAAGCTAATTCGTTTGTTACGCATGCAGTTGAATCTAAATAACGTATAACACAAGTATTTGTAGCTAAACCATTTGTTACGCATGGATTTAAAGCTAAACCTTCTACATCGCATTGATTTGCTGCTAAATCATGTATTTCGCATGGAATTGAGTCTTACTGGTTTGTTTCGTCTGCATTTGAAACTATGCCACTTATATCGCAAGTATCTGAAGCTTAATCATTGGTTTCGCATGGATTTGAAACTAAACCTGCTACATCGCATTGATTTGCTGATAAATCATGCGTTTCGCATGGATTTTAAGCTAACTCGTTTGTTTCGTCTGCATTTGAAACTATGTCACTTATACCGCAAGTATCTGAAGCTAAATCGTTGGTTTCGCGTGGATTTGAAGCTAAACTTTCTACATCGCATTGATTTGAAGCTAAATCATGTGTTTCGCATGGATTTGAAGTTAACTCGTTTCTTTCGTCTGCATTTGAAGCTGTGCCACTTATATCACAACTATCTGAAGCTAAATCATTGGTTTCGCACGGAATTAAAGCTAAACCTTCTACATCGCATTGATTTGCTGCTAAATCATGTGTTTCGCATGGATTTGAAGCTAATTCGTTTGTTTCGTCTGCATATAAAGCTATGTCACTTATATTGCAAGAATCTGAAGCTAAATCATTGGCTTCGGATGGATTTGAAGCTAAACCTTCTACATCGTATTGATTTGCTGCTAAATCATGTGTTTCGCATGGATTTAAGCTAAATCGTTTCTTCCGTCTGCATTTGAAGCTGTGCCACTTATATCTCAACTATCTAAAGCTAAATCATTGGTTTCGCAAGGATTTGAAGCTAAACATTCTACATCGCATTGATTTGCTGCTAAATCATGTGTTTCGCTTGGATTTTAAGCTAACTGGTTTGTTCGTCTGCATTTGAAACTATGTCACTTATATCGCAAGTATCTGAAGCTAAATCGTTGGTTTCGCATGGATGTGAAGCTAAACCTTCTACATCGCATTGATTTGCTGCTAAATCATGTGTTTCGCTTGAATTTGTAGCTAACTCGTTTGTTACGCATGCAGTTGAATATAAACAACGTATATCACAAGTATTTGTAGCTTAACCATTTGTTTTGCATGGATTTAAAGCTTAACCTTCTACATCGCATTGATTTGCTGCTAAATCATGTGTTTCGCTTGGATTTGAAGCTAAATTATGTGTATTGGAATAATTTGAAGCTAAATCATGTGTTGCTCATGAATTTGAAACTGCATCATGCGTTTCGCATTAATTCAAAATTTGAAGCTAAACCTTCTACATCGCATTGATCTGAATCTTAATCATGTGTTTTGCTTGGACTTGAAGCTAACTTCTTTGTTTTGTCTGCATTTGAAGCTACATCACCTATATCGCAAGTATTTGGACCTAAATCATTTGTTTCGCATGGATTTGAAGCTAAACCTTCTACATTGCATTGATTTGAAGCTAATCCTTCTACATCGCATTGATTTGAAGCTAAATCATGTGTTTCGCTTGGATATGAAGCTAAATCGTTAGTATCGCCTGCATTTGAAGCTTTATCACTTGTATCGCAAGTATTTTAAGAAAAATCATTTGTTTTGCATGGATTTGAAGCTATCTCGTTTGTTTCGACTGTATTTGAAGCTATATCACTTATATCGCAAGTATCTGAAGCTACATCATTTGTTTCGGATGGATTTGAAGCTAAACCTTCTACATCGCATTGATTTGCTGCTAAATCATGTGTTTCGCATGGATTTAAGCTAACTCGTTTCTCTCGTCTGCATTTGAAACTATGCCACGTATATCGCAAGTATCTGAAGCTTAATCATTGGTTTCGCATGGATTTGAAGCTAAACCTTCTACATCGCATTGATTTGATGATAAATCATGCGTTTCGCATGGATTTTAAGCTAACTCGTTTGTTTCGTCTTCATTTGAAACTATGTCACTTATATCGCAAGTATCTGAAGCTAAACCATTGGTTTCGCATGGATTTGAAGCTAAACCTTCTACATCGCATTGATTTGCTGCTAAATCATGTGTTTCGCATGGTTTTTAAAGTATCTCGTTTGTTCGTCTGCATTTGAAACTATGTCACTTATATCGGAAGTATCTGAAGCTAAATCATTGGTTTCGCATGGATTTGAAGCTAAACCTTCTACATCGCATTGATTTGCTGCTAAATCATGTGTTTCGCTTGGATTTGTAGCTAATTCGTTTGTTACGCATGCAGTTGAATATAAATAACGTATATCACAAGTATTTGTAGCTTAACCATTTGTTTTGCATGGATTTAAAGCTTAACCTTCTACATCGCATTGATTTGCTGCTAAATCATGTGTTTCGCATGGATATGAAGCTTATTCGTTTGTTTCGTCTGCATATAAAGCTATGTCACTTATATTGCAAGAATCTGAAGCTAAATCATAGGCTTCGGATGGATTTGAAGCTAATCCTTCTACGTCGCATTGATTTGCTGCTAAATCATGTGTTTCGCATGGATTTAAGCTAACTCGTTTCTTTCGTCTGCATTTGAAACTATGCCACTTATATCGCAAGTATCTGAAGCTTAATCATTGGTTTCGCATGGATTTGAAGCTAAACCTTCTACATCGCATTGATTTGATGATAAGTCATGCGTTTCGCATGGATTTTAAGGTAACTCGTTTGTTTCGTCTTCATTTGAAACAATGTCACTTATATCGCAAGTATCTGAAGCTAAATCATTGGTTTCGCATGGATTTGAAGCTAAACCTTCTACATCGCATTGATTTGCTGCTAAATCATGTGTTTCGCATGGATTTTAAGCTATCTCGTTTGTTCGTCTGCATTTGAAACTATGTCACTTATATCGCAAGTATCTGAAGCTAAATCATTGGTTTCGCATGGATTTGAATCTAAACCTTCTACATCGCATTGATTTGCTGCTAAATCATGTGTTTCGCATGGATTTAAGCTAACTCGTTTCTTTCGTCTGCGTTTGAAACTATGCCACTTATATCGCAAGTATCTGAAGCTTAATCATTGGTTTCGCATGGATTTGAAGCTAAACCTTCTACATCGCATTGAATTGATGATAAGTCATGCGTTTCGCATGGATTTTAAGCTAACTCGTTTGTTTCGACTTCATTTGAAACTATGTCACTTATATCGCAAGTATCTGAAGTTAAATCATTGGTTTCGCATGGATTTGAAGCTAAACCTTCTACATCGCATTGATTTGCTGCTAAATCATGTGTTTCGCATGGATTTTAAGCTATCTCGTTTGTTCGTCTGCATTTGAAACTATGTCACTTATATCGCAAGTATCTGAAGCTAAATCATTGGTTTCGCATGGATTTGAAGCTAAACCTTCTACATCGCATTGATTTGCTGCTAAATCATGTGTTTCGCTTCGATTTGTAGCTAATTCGTTTGTTACGCATGCAGTTGAATATAAATAACGTATATCACAAGTATTTGTAGCTTAACCATTTGTTTTGCATGGATTTAAAGCTTAACCTTCTACATCGCATTGATTTGCTGATAAATCATGCGTTTCGCATGGATTTTAAGCTAACTCGTTTGTTTCGTCTTCGTTTGAAACTATGTCACTTATATCGCAAGTATCTGAAGCTAAATCATTGGTTTCGCGTGGAATTGAAGCTAAACCTTCTACATCGCATTGATTTGCTGCTAAATCATGTGTTTCGCATGGATTTTAAGCTACACCTTCTACATCGCATTGATTTGCTGCTAAATCATGTGGTTCGCATGGATTTTAAGCTATCTCGTTTGTTCGTCTGCAGTTGAAACTATGTCACTTATATCGCAAGTATCTGAATCTAAATCATTGGTTTCGCATGGATTTGAAGCTAAACCTTCTACATCGCATTGATTTGCTGCTAAATCATGTGTTTCGCTTGGATTTGTAGCTAATTCGTTTGTTACGCATGCAGTTGAATATAAATAACGTATATCACAAGTATTTGTAGCTTAACCATTTGTTTTGCATGGATTTAAAGCTTAACCATCTACATCGCATTGATTTGCTGCTAAATCATGAGTTTCGCATGGATATGTAGCTTATTCGTTTGTTTCGTCTGCATATAAAGCTATGTCACTTATATTGCAAGAATCTGAAGCTAAATCATTGGCTTCGGATGGATTTGAAGCTAAACCTTCTACATCGCATTGATTTGCTGCTAAATCATGTGTTTCACATGGATTTAAGCTAACTCGTTTCTTTCGTCTGCATTTGAAACTATGCCACTTATATCGCAAGTATCTGAAGCTTAATCATTGGTTTCGCATGGATTTGAAGCTAAACCTTCTAAATCGCATTGATTTCATGCTAAATCATGTGATTCGCATGGATTTTAAGCTAACTCGTTTGTTTCGTCTTCATTTGAAACTATGTCACTTATATCGCAAGTATCTGAAGCTAAACCATTTGTTTCGCATGGATTTGAAGCAAAACCTTCTACATCGCATTGATTTGAACCTAAATCATTTGTTTCGCATGGATTTGAAGCTAAACCTTCTACATCGCATTGATTTGAAGTTAGTCCTTCTACATCGCATTGATTTGAAGCTAAATCATTTGTTTGGCATGGATTTGAAGCTAAACCTTCTACATCGCATTTATTTGTAGCTAAATCATGTGTTTCGCATGGATTTGAAGCTAAACCTTCTACATCGGATTGATTTGCAGCTAAACCTTCTACATCGCATTGATTTAAAGATAAATCATGTGATTCGCTTGGCTTTGAAGCTAACTCGTTTGTTTCGTCTGCATTTGAAGCTATATCACTTATACCGCAAGCAACTGAAGCTATATCATTGATTTCGCATGGATTTGAAGCTAAACCTTCTACATCGCATTGATTTGAAGCTAAGCCATCTATATTGCATTGATTTGAAGCTAAATCTTGTGTATCGCATGGATTTGAAGCTAAACCTTCTACATCGCATTGATTTGCTGCTAAATCATGTGTTTCGCATGGATTTAAGCTAACTCGTTTCTTTCGTCTGCGTTTAAAACTATGCCACTTATATCGCAAGTATCTGAAGCTTAATCATTGGTTTCGCATGGATTTGAAGCTAAACCTTCTACATCGCATTGAATTGATGATAAGTCATGCGTTTCGCATGGATTTAAGCTAACTCGTTTGTTTCGTCTTCATTTGAAACTATGTCACTTATATCGCAAGTATCTGAAGCTAAATCATTGGTTTCGCATGGATTTGAAGCTAAACCTTCTACATCGCATTGATTTGCTGCTAAATCATGTGTTTCGCTTGGATTTGTAGCTAATTCGTTTGTTACGCATGCAGTTGAATATAAATAACGTATATCACAAGTACTTGTAGCTTAACCATTTGTTTTGCATGGATTTAAAGCTTAACCTTCTACATCGCATTGATTTGCTGATAAATCATGCGTTTCGCATGGATTTTAAGCTAACTCGTTTGTTTCGTCTTCGTTTGAAACTATGTCACTTATATCGCAAGTATCTGAAGCTAAATCATTGGTTTCGCGTGGAATTGAAGCTAAACCTTCTACATCGCATTGATTTGCTGCTAAATCATGTGTTTCGCATGGATTTTAAGCTACACCTTCTACATCGCATTGATTTGCTGTTAAATCATGTGGTTCGCATGGATTTTAAGCTATCTCGTTTGTTCGTCTGCAGTTGAAACTATGTCACTTATATCGCAAGTATCTGAATCTAAATCATTGGTTTCGCATGGATTTGAAGCTAAACATTCTACATCGCATTGATTTGCTGCTAAATCATGTGTGTCGCTTGGATTTGTAGCTAATTCGTTTGTTACGCATGCAGTTGAATATAAATAACGTATATCACAAGTATTTGTAGCTTAACCATTTGTTTTGCATGGATTTAAAGCTTAACCTTCTACATCGCATTGATTTGCTGCTAAATCATGTGTTTCGCATGGATATGTAGCTTATTCGTTTGTTTCGTCTGCATATAAAGCTATGTCACTTATATTGCAAGAATCTGAAGCTAAATCATTGGCTTCGGATGGATTTGAAGCTAAACCTTCTACATCGCATTGATTTGCTGCTAAATCATGTGTTTCGCATGGATTTAAGTTAACTCGTTTCTTTCGTCTGCATTTGAAACTATGCCACTTATATCGCAAGTATCTGAAGCTTAATCATTGGTTTCGCATGGATTTGAAGCTAAACCTTCTAAATCGCATTGATTTCATGCTAAATCATGTGATTCGCATGGATTTTAAGCTAACTCGTTTGTTTCGTCTTCATTTGAAACTATGTCACTTATATCGCAAGTATCTGAAGCTAAACCATTTGTTTCGCATGGATTTGAAGCAAACCTTCTACATCGCATTGATTTGAACCTAAATCATTTGTTTCGCATGGATTTGAAGCTAAACCTTCTACATCGCATTGATTTGAAGTTAGTCCTTCTACATCGCATTGATTTGAAGCTAAATCATTTGTTTGGCATGGATTTGAAGCTAAACCTTCTACATCGCATTTATTTGTAGCTAAATCATGTGTTTCGCATGGATTTGAAGCTAAACCTTCTACATCGGATTGATTTGCAGCTAAACCTTCTACATCGCATTGATTTAAAGATAAATCATGTGATTCGCTTGGCTTTGAAGCTAACTCGTTTGTTTCGTCTGCATTTGAAGCTATATCACTTATACCGCAAGCAACTGAAGCTATATCATTGATTTCGCATGGATTTGAAGCTAAACCTTCTACATCGCTTTGATTTGAAGCTAAACCTTCTACATCGCATTGATTTGAAGCTAAACCTTCTACATCGCATTGATTTGAAGCAAAACCTTCTATATCGCATTGATTTGAAGCTAAATCATGTGTGTCGCATGGATTTGAATCTATCTCATTTGTTTCGTCTCCATTTGAAGCTATATCACTTATATCGCAAGTATCTGAATCTAAATCATTTGTTTCGCATGGATTTGAAGCTAAACCTTCTACACCGCATTGATTTGCAGCTAAATCATCTGTTGTGCATGGATTTGGAGCTAATTCGTTTGTTTCCCCTGCATTTGATGCTACAACACTTATATCGCAAGTATCCGAAGCTAAGTCATTTGTTTCGCATGGATTTGAAGTTAAACCTTCTAAATCGCATTTATTTGAAGCTAAATCATGTGTTTTGCATGGATTTGAAGCTAAATCCTTAGTATCGCCTGCATTTGAAGCTATATCACTTATATCGCAAGTATCTGATGTTATATCATTCCTTTCGGATGGATTTGAAGCTAAACCTTCTACATCGCATTGATTTGAAGCTAAATGTTGTGTATCGCATGGATTTGAGGCTAATCCTTCTACATCGCATTGATTGATTTGAAACTAACTCGTTTGTTGCGCATGCAGTTGAATCTAAATAACGTACATCACAAGTATTTGTAGCTAAACCATTTGTTTCGCATGGATTTGAATCGAAGCAGTGTTCTTCGAATTGATTTGAAGTTAAATCATGTGTTCCGCATGGATTTGAAGTTAAATCATGAGTTTCGCATGGATTTGAAACTAACTAGTTTGTTTCGCCTGCATTTGAAGCTACACCACTTATATCACAAGTATCTGATGCTAAATCATTTGTTTCGCATGGATTTGAAGCTAAACCTTTTACATCGCATTGATTTGCTGCTAAATCATGTATTTCGCATGGATTTTAAGCTAACTCGTTTGTTTCGTCTGCATTGAAACTATGTCACTTATATCGCAAGTATCTGAAGCTAAATCATGTGTTTCGCTTGGATTTAAAGGTAATTCGTTTGTTACGCATGCAGTTGAATCTAAATAACGTATATCACAAGTATTTGTAGCTAAACCATTTGTTTCGCATGGAGTTAAAGCTAAACCTTCTACATCGCATTGATTTGCTGCTAAATCATGTCTTTCGCATGGAATTGAATCTGACTGGTTTGTTCGTCTGCATTTGAAACTATGCCACTTATATCGCAAGTATCTGAAGCTTAATCATTGGTTTCGCATGGATTTGAAGCGAAACCTTCTACATCGCATTGATTTGCTGCTAAATCATGTGTTTAGCTTGGATTTGAAGCTAATTCGTTTGTTACGCATGCAGTTGAATCTAAATAACGTATATCACAAGTATTTGTAGCTAAACCATTTGTTTCGCATGGATTTAAAGCTAAACCTTCTACATCGCATTGATTTGCTGCTAAATCATGTGTTTCGCATGGATTTAAGCTAACTCGTTTATTTCGTCTGCATTTGAAACTATGTCACTTATATCGCAAGTATCTGAAGCTAAATCATTGGTTTCGCATGGATTTGAAGCTAAACCTTTTACATCGTATTGATTTGCTGCTAAATCATGTGTTTCGCATGTATTTTAAGCTAACTCGTTTGTTTCGTCTGCATTTGAAACTATGTCACTTATATCGCAAGTATCTGAAGCTAAATCATTGGTTTCGCATGGATTAGAAGCTAAACCTTCTACATAGCATTGATTTGCTGCTAAATCATGTGTTTCGCTTGGATTTGAAGCTAATTCGTTTGTTACGCATGCAGTTAAATCTAAATAACGTATATCACAAGTATTTGTAGCTAAACCATTTGCTTCGCATGGATTTAAAGCTAAACCTTCTACATCGCATTGATTTGCTGCTAAATCATGTGTATCGCATGGAATTGAATCTAACTGGTTTGTTTCGTCTGCATTTGAAACTATGCCACTTATATCGCAAGTATCTGAAGCTTAATCATTGGTTTCGCATGGATATAAAGCTAAACCTTCTACATCGCATTGATTTGCTGCAAAATCATGTGTTTCGCATGGAATCGAAGCTAACTGGTTTGTTTCGTCTGAATTTGAAGCTGTGCCACTTATATCGCAAGTATCTGAAGCTAAATCATTGGTTTCGCATGGATTAGAAGATAAACCTTCTACATCGCATTGATTTGCTGCTAAATCATGTGTTTCGCATGGATTTGAAGCTACTTCGTTTGTTGCGCATGCAGTAGAATCTAAATAACGTATATCACAAGTATTTGTAGCTGAACTATTTGTTCGCATGGATTTAAAGCTAAACCCTTTCCATCGCATTGATTGGCTGCTAAATCATGTGTTTCGCATGGATTTGAAGCTAATTCGTTTGTTTCGTCTGCATATAAAGCTATGTCACTTAAATTGCAAGAATCTGAAGCTAAATCATTGGCTTCGGATGGATTTGAAGCTAAACCTTCTACATCGCATTGATTTGCTGCTAAATCATGTGTTTCGCATGGATTTAAGCTAACTCGTTTGTTTCGTCTGCATTTGAAACTATGTCACTTATATCGCAAGTATCTGAATCTAAATCATTGGTTTCGCGTGGATTTGAAGCTAAACTTTTTACATCGCATTGACTTAAAGCTAAATCACGTGTTTCGCATGTATTTGAAGCTAACTCATTTCTTTCGTCTGCATTTGAAGCTGTGCCACTTATATCACAATTATCTAAAGCTAAATCATTGGTTTCGCAAGGATTTGAAGCTACACCTTCTACATCGCATTGATTTGCTGCTAAATCATGTGTTTCGCATGGAATTGAATCTAACTGGTTTGTTTCGTCTGCATTTGAAGCTATGTCACTTATATCGCAAGTATCCGAATCTAAATCATTGGATTCGCATGAATTTGAAGCAAAACATTCTACATCGCATTGATTTGCTGCTAAATCATGTGTTTCGCATGTATTTGAAGCTAACTCATTTCTTTCGTCTGCATTTGAAGCTGTGCCACTTATATCACAATTATCTAAAGCTAAATCATTGGTTTCGCAAGGATTTGAAGCTACACCTTCTACATCGCATTGATTTGCTGCTAAATCATGTATTTCGCATGGAATTGAGTCTTACTGGTTTGTTTCGTCTGCATTTGAAACTATGCCACTTATATCGCAAGTATCTGAAGCTTAATCATTGGTTTCGCATGGATTTGAAACTAAACCTTCTACATCGCATTGATTTGCTGATAAATCATGCGTTTCGCATGGATTTTAAGCTAACTCGTTTGTTTCGTCTGCATTTGAATCTATGTCACTTATACCGCAAGTATCTGAAGCTAAATCGTTGGTTTCGCGTGGATTTGAAGCTAAACTTTCTACATCGCATTGATTTGAAGCTAAATCATGTGTTTCGCATGGATTTGAAGTTAACTCGTTTCTTTCGTCTGCATTTGAAGCTGTGCCACTTATATCACAACTATCTGAAGCTAAATCATTGGTTTCGCACGGAATTAAAGCTAAACCTTCTACATCGCATTGATTTGCTGCTAAATCATGTGTTTCGCATGGATTTGAAGCTAATTCGTTTGTTACGCATGCAGTTGAATATAAATAACGTATATCACAAGTATTTGTAGCTTAACCATTTGTTTTGCATGGATTTAAAGCTTAACCTTCTACATCGCATTGATTTGCTGCTAAATCATGTGTTTCGCATGGATATGTAGCTTATTCGTTTGTTTCGTCTGCATATAAAGCTATGTCACTTATATTGCAAGAATCTGAAGCTAAATCATTGGCTTCGGATGGATTTGAAGCTAAACCTTCTACATCGCATTGATTTGCTGCTAAATCATGTGTTTCGCATGGATTTAAGCTAACTCGTTTGTTTCGACTTCATTTGAAACTATGTCACTTATATCGCAAGTATCTGAAGCTAAATCATTGGTTTCGCATGGATTTGAAGCTAAACCTTCTAAATCGCATTGATTTCATGCTAAATCATGTGATTCGCATGGATTTTAAGCTAACTCGTTTGTTTCGTCTTCATTTGAAACTATGTCACTTATATCGCAAGTATCTGAAGCTAAACCATTTGTTTCGCATGGATTTGAAGCAAAACCTTCTACATCGCACTGATTTGAACCTAAATCATTTGTTTCGCATGGATTTGAAGCTAAACCTTCTACATCGCATTGATTTGAAGTTAGTCCTTCTACATCGCATTGATTTGAAGCTAAATCATTTGTTTGGCATGGATTTGAAGCTAAACCTTCTACATCGCATTTATTTGTAGCTAAATCATGTGTTTCGCATGGATTTGAAGCTAAACCTTCTACATCGGATTGATTTGCAGCTAAACCTTCTACATCGCATTGATTTAAAGATAAATCATGTGATTCGCTTGGCTTTGAAGCTAACTCGTTTGTTTCGTCTGCATTTGACGCTATATCACTTATACCGCAAGCAACTGAAGCTATTTCATTGATTTCGCATGGATTTGAAGCTAAACCTTCTACATCGCATTGATTTGAAGCTAAACCTTCTACATCGCATTGATTTGAAGCTAAACCTTCTACATCGCATTGATTTGAAGCAAAACCTTCTATATCGCATTGATTTGAAGCTAAATCATGTGTGTCGCATGGATTTGAATCTATCTCATTTGTTTCGTCTCCATTTGAAGCTATATCACTTATATCGCAAGTATCTGAATCTAAATCATTTGTTTCGCATGGATTTGAAGCTAAACCTTCTACACCGCATTGATTTGCAGCTAAATCATCTGTTGTGCATGGATTTGGAGCTAATTCGTTTGTTTCCCCTGCATTTGATGCTACAACACTTATATCGCAAGTATCCGAAGCTAAGTCATTTGTTTCGCATGGATTTGAAGTTAAACCTTCTAAATCGCATTTATTTGAAACTAAATCATGTGTTTTGCATGGATTTGAAGCTAAATCCTTAGTATCGCCTGCATTTGAAGCTATATCACTTATATCGCAAGTATCTGATGTTATATCATTCCTTTCGGATGGATTTGAAGCTAAACCTTCTACATCGCATTGATTTGAAGATAAATGTTGTGTATCGCATGGATTTGAGGCTAATCCTTCTACATCGCATTGATTGGATTTGAAACTAACTCGTTTGTTGCGCATGCAGTTGAATCTAAATAACGTACATCACAAGTATTTGTAGCTAAACCATTTGTTTCGCATGGATTTGAAGCTAAATCCTTAGTATCGCCTGCATTTGAAGCTATATCACTTATATCGCAAGTGTTTGAAGCTAAATCATTTGTTTCGCATGGATTTGCAGCTAAACCTTTTACATCGCATTGATTTGTAGCTAAATCATGTGTTTCGCTTGGATTTAAAGCTATACCTTCTACATCGCTTTGATTTGAAGCTAAATCATGTATTCTGCATGGATTTGAAGTTAACTCGTATGTTTTCCCTGCATTTGAAGCTACATCACTTATATCGCAAGTATCTGAAGCTAAACCATTTGTTTCGCATGGATTTGAAGCTAAACCTTCTACATCGAATTGATTTGACGCTAAATCATGTGTTTCGCTTGGATTTGAAGCAAACTCGCTTGTTTCGCATGCAGTTGATGCTAAATTATATATATCACAAGTATCTGAAGCCAAACCATTTGTTTCGCATGGATTTGAAGTTAAACCTTCTACATCGCATTGATTTGCATCTGAATCATGTGATTCGCATAGATTTGAAGCTAACTCGTCCGTTTCGCCTGCATTTGTAGCTATATCATTTATATCGCAAGTATTTGAAGCTAAATCATTTGTTTCCCATGGATTTGAAGCTTAGCCTTCTACTTCGTATCGATTTGAAGCTAAATGATATGTATCGCATGGATTTTGAGGCTAACTCGTTTGATTCGTCTGCATTTGCAGCTATATCACTTATATCACAAGTGTCTGAAGCTAAATCATTTGTTTCGCATGGATTAGCAGCTAAACCTTTTACATCGCATTGATTGGTAGCTAAATCATGAGTTTCGCTTGGATTTAAAGCTATACCTTCTACATCGCTTTGATTTGAAGCTAAATCATGTATTCTGCATGGATTTGAAGTTAACTCGTATGTTTTCCCTGCATTTGAAGCTACATCACTTATATCGCAAGTATCTGAAGCTAAATCATTTGTGTCGCGTGGATTTTTAGCTAAACCATCCACATAGCATTGATTTGAAGCTTAATCATGTGTTTTGCATGGATTCGAAGCTAACTCGTTTCTTTCGCCTGCATACGAAGCTGTATCACTTATATCGCTAGTATCTGTAGCTAAATAATTTGTTTCGCATGTATTTTGAACCTAATTGTTCTACTTCGCATTGATTTGAAGCTAAATCATGTGTTTCGCATGTATTTGATGCTAACTCGTAAGTTTCGCCTGCATTTGAAGCTATATCAGTTATATCGCAAGTGTCTGATGCTAAATCATTTGTTTCGCATGGATTTGAAGCTAACTCGTTTGTTTCGCATGCAGTTGATGCTAAATCATGTATATCACAAGTATCTGAAGCTAAATCATTTGTTTCGCATGGATTGGAAGCTAAACCTTCTACATCGCATTGATTTGAAGCTAAATCTTGTGTTTCGTTTGGATTTGAAGCTAACTCGTTTGATTCGTCTGCATTTGAAGCTATATAACTTATATCGCAAGTATCTGATGCTAAATCATTTGTTTAGCATGGATTTGGAGCTAAACCTTCTACATCGCATGGATTTAAAGCTAAATCATGTGTTTCGCATGGATTTGAAGCTAACTCGTTCGTTTCCCCTGCATTTGATGCTATATCAATTGTATCGCAAGTATCTGAAGCTAAATCATTCGTTTCGCATGGATTTGAAGCTAAACCTTATACATCGTATTGATTTCAAGCTAAATCATTTGTTTCGCATGGAATTGAAGATAAGCCTTCTATTTCGCATGGATTTAAAGCTAAATCATGTGTTTCGCATGGATTTGAAGTTAACTCGTTTGTTTCGAATGCAGTTGAAGTTAAATCATTTATATCACAAGTATTTGAAGATAAACGATTTGTTTCGTATATATTTGAAGCTAAGCCTTCTACTTCGCATTGATTTGAAGCTAAATCATGTGTTTCGCATGGATTTGAAGCTAACTCGTTTCTTTCGCCTGCATTTATATCCAGGCGAAACACATGATCTATCTTCAAAGCAATGCGGAGTAGAAGGATTAGCTTCAAATGCATGCGAAACACATGATTTAGCTTCAAATCAATGCAGAGTAGAAGGTTTAGCTTCAAATCTATGCGAAACAAATTATTCAGCTTCAAATACTTGCGATATCAAGGATGTAGCTTTAACTGCATGCGAAACAAACAAGTTATCCTCAAATCCATGCGAAACAAATAACTTAGCTTCAAATCAAAGCGAGGTGAGAAGCTTTGGCTTCAAATCCATGCGAAACAATGAATTAGATTCAAATACTTGCTATATAAATGATTTAGCTTTAAAAGCATGCGAAACAAAAGAGTTACTTTCAAATCCATGCGAAACACGTGATTTAGCTTCAAATCAATGCGAAGTATAAGGTTTAGCTTCAAATCCATGCGAAACAAATGATTTAGCTTCAAACACTTGCGATATGAATGATTTAGCTTCAACTGCTTGCGAAACAAACGAGGTAGCTTTAAATCCATGCGAAACAAATGATTTAGCTTCAAATTATTGCGACGTTGAAGGTTTAGTTTCAAATCCATGCGAAACAAATGATTTAGCTACAAATACTTGCGATATAAATGAGTTAGAATCAACTGCGTGCGAAACAAACGAGTTAGCTTCTAATCCACGCGAAACGCGAGATTCAGCTTCATATCAATGCGAAGTATATGGTTTAGCTTCAAATCCAGGCGAAACACATGATCAATCTTCAAAGCAATGCGGAGTAGAAGGATTAGCTTCAAATGCATGCGAAACAAATAATTTAGCTTCAAATCAATGCAGAGTAGAAGGTTTAGCTTCAAATCTATGCGAAACAAATTATTCAGCTTCAAATACTTGCGATATCAACGATTTAGCATCAACTGCATGCGAAACATCCAAGTTATCCTCAAATCCATGCGATACAAATAACATAGCTTCAAATCAAAGCGAGGTAGAAGCTTTGGCTTCAAATCCATGCGAAACAAAAGAGTTACTTTCAAATCCATGCGAAACACATGATTTATCTTCAAAGCAATGCGAAGTAGGAGGTTTAGCTTCAAATCCATGCGAAACAAATGTTTTAGCTTCAAATACTTGCGATATGAATGATTTAGCTTCAACTGCATGCGAAACAAACCAGTCAGCTTCAAATCCATTCGAAACATATGACGTAGCTTCAAATCAATGCGGAGTAGAAGGTTTAGCTTCAAACCCATGTGAAACAAATGATTTAGATTCAAATACTTGCGATATAAATGAATTAGCTTCAACTGCATGCGAAACAAACGAGTTAGCTTCAAATCCATGCGAAACAAATAACTTAGCTTCAAATCAAAGCGAGGTAGAAGCTTTGGCTTCAAATCCATGCGAAACAAATGAATTAGAATCAAATACTTGCTATATAAATGATTTAGCATTAAAAGCATGCGAAACAAAAGAGTTACTTTCAAATCCATGCGAAACACATGATTTATCTTCAAAGCAATGCGAAGTAGAAGGTTTAGCTTCAAATCCATGCGAAACAAATGATTTAGCTTCAAATACTAGCGATATAGATGATTTAGCTTTAACTGGAAGCAAAACAATCGAGTTAGCTTCTAATCCATGCGAAACAAGTGATTTAGCTTCATATACTTGCGATATAAACGATATAGCTTCAAATGCATGCGAAACAAACGAGTTAGCTTCACATTCATTCGAAACACATGATTTAGCTTCAAATCAATGCGAAGTAGAAGGTTTAGCTTCAAATCCAAGCGAAATAAATGATTTATCTTCAAATACTTGCGATATAAATGAATTAGTTTCAACTGCATTCGAAACAAGCGAGTTAGCTTCAAGTCCATGCGAAACACATGATTTGTCTTCAAAGCAATACGAAGTAGAAGGTTTAGCTTCAAATCCATGCGAAACAAATGATTTAGCTTCAAATTCTTGCAATATAAATGATTTAGCTTTAACTGCAAGCGAAACAGGCGAGTTAGATTCATATCCATGCGAAACTCATGATTTATCTTCAAATCAATGCGAAGTAGATGGTTTAGCCTAAAATCCATGCGAATCAAATGATTTAGCTTCCAATCAAAGCGAAGTAGAAGGATTAGCTTCAAATCCATAAGAAACAAATTATTTAGCTTCAAAAACTTGCGATATAAATGATTTAGCTTCAACTGCATGCGAAACAAACGAGTTAGCTTCAAATCCATGCGAAACAAATGACTTAGCTTCAAATACTTGCGATATAAACGACAAGGCTTCAGTTGCATGCGACACAAACGAGTTAGCTTCACATTCATTCGAAACGTATGATTTAGCTTCAAATCAGTGCGAAGTAGAAGGTTTAGCTTAAAATTCATGCGAATCTAATGAGTTAGCTTCCAATAAATGCGAAGTAGAAGGTTTAGCTTCAAATCCATAAGAAATAAATGACTTAGCTTCAAATACTTCCGATATAAATGAATTAGCTTCAACTGGAAGCGAAACAAACGAGTTAGCTTCTAATCCATTCGAAACAAATGATTTAGCTTCAAATACTTGCGATATAAACTATATAGTTTGAAATGCATGCGAAACAAACGTGTTAGCTTCACATTCATTCGAAACACATGATTTAGCTTCAAATCAATGCGAAGTAAAAGGATTAGCTTCAAATCCAAGCGTAATAAATGATTTAGCTTCAAATACTTGCGATATAATCGATATAGCTTAAAATGCATGCGAAACAAATGATTTAACTTTAAATACTTGCGAAATAAATGATTTATCTTTAACTGGAGACGGAACCAGCGAGTTAGCTTCAAATCCATGCGAAATACATTATTTGTGTTCAAAGCAATACGAAGTAGAAGGTTTAGCTTCATATCCATGCGAAACAAATGATTTAGCTTCAAAGCAATGCGAAGTAGGAGGTTTAGCTTCAACGGCGTGCGACACATACGAGTTAGCTTCTATTCCACGCGAAACGCGTGATTCAGCTTCAAATCAATGCGATGTATAAGGTTTAGCTTCAAATCCAGGCAAAACACATGATCTATCTTCAAAGCAATGCGAAGTTGAAGGTTTAGTTTCAAATCCATGCGTAACAAATGATTTAGCTTCAAATACTTGCGATAGAAATGAGTTAGAATCAACTGCGTGTGAAACAAACGTGTTAGCTTCTAATCCACGCGAAACGCGTGATTCAGCTTCAAATCAATGCGAAGTATAAGGTTTAGCTTCAAATCCAGGCGGAACACATGATTTAGCTTCAAATCAATGCGAGGTAGAAGCTTTGGATTCTTATCCATGCGAAACAAATGATTTAGATTCAAATACTTGCGATATAAATGATTTAGATTCAACTGCTTGCGAAACAAACGAGTTAGCTTCAAATCCACGCGAAACACATGATTTATCTTCAAATCAATGCGAAGTTTAAAGTTTAGCTTCAAATCCATATGAAACAAACGATTTAGCTTCAAATACTTGCGATATAAATGAGTTATATTCAACTGCGTGCGACACAAACGAGTTAGCTTCTAATCCACGCGAAACGCGTGATTCAGCTTCAAATCAATGCTAAGTAGAAGGCTTTGCTTCAAATCCATGCGAAACAAATGATTAAGCTTCAAATACTTGCGATATACATGATTTAGCTTCAACTGGAAGCGAAACAGGCGAGTTAGCTTCATATCCATGCGAAACAAATGATTTAGCTTCAAATACTTGCGATATAAATGATTTAGCTTCAACTGGATGCGAGTCAAACGAGTTAGCTTCGCATTCATGCGAAACACATGATTTAGCTTCAAATCAATGCGAGGTAGAAGCTTTGGCTTCAAATCCATGCGAAACAAATGATTTAGCTTCAAATACTTGCGATATAAATGATATGGTTTCAAATGCATGCAAAACAAACGAGTTACCTTCACATTCATGCCAAACACCTGATTTTGCTTCAAATCAATGTGAAGTAGAAGGCTTAGCTTCACATCCATGCGAAGCAAACCATTTAGCTTCAAATACTTGCGATATAAATGATTTAGCTTCAAATGCATGCGATACACATGATTTAGCTTCAAATCAATGCGATATAGATGGTTTAGCTTCAAATGCATGCGAAACACATGACAGCTTCAAATCAATGCGGAATAGAAGCTTTTGCTTCAAATGCATGCGGAACACACGATTTCGTTTCAAGTCAATGCTGAGTAGAATGTTTAGCTTCATATCCATAAGAAACAAATGATTCAGCATCATATACTTGCGATATAAATGATTTAGCATCAACTGAATGCGAAACAAGCGAGTTAGCTTCAAATCCATGCGGAACGCATGATTTAGCTTCAAATCAATGCGAAGTAGAAGGTTTAGCTTCAAATCCACGTGAAACAAATGATTTAGCTTCATATACTTGCGATATAAATGATTTAGATTCAACTGCATGCGAAACAATCAAGTTAGATTCAAATCCATGCGAAACACGAGATTTAGATTCAAATCAAAGCGAAGTAGAAAGTTTACCTTCAAATCCAAGCGAAACAAATGATTTAGCTTCAAATACTTGCGATGTAAATCATTTAGATTCAAGTGCAGGCGAAACAAACGAATTAGCTTCACATTCATTCGAAACACATGACTTAGGTTCAGATCAATGCGAAGTAGAAGTTTTAGCTTCAAATCCATGCGAAACAAATGATTTAGCTCCAAATACTTGCGATATAAATGATTTAGCTTTAACTGGAGGCGATACATGCGAGTTAGCTTCAAATCCATGCGAAACAAATGATTTAGCTTCAAATACTTGCGATATAAATGAATTAGCTTCAACTGCATTCGAAACGAGCGAGTTAGCTTCAAATCCATGCGAAACAAATGATTTAGCTTCAAATACTTGCGATATAAATGAGTTATATTCAACTGCGTGCGACACAAACGAGTTAGCTTCTAATCCACGCGAAACGCGTGATTCAGCTTCAAATCAATGCGAAGTATAAGGTTTAGCTTCAAATCCAGGCAAAACACATGATCTATCTTCAAAGCAATGCGAAGTTGAAGGTTTTGTTTCAAATCCATGCGAAACAAATGATTTAGCTACAAATAATTGCGATAGAAATGAGTTAGAATCAACTGCGTGCAAAACAAACGTGTTCGCTTCTAATCCACGCGAAACGCGTGATTCAACTTCAAATCAATGCGAAGTATAAGGTTTAGCTTCAAATCCAGGCGGAACACATGATTTAGCTTCAAATCAATGCGCGGTAGAAGCTTTGGATTCAAATCCATGCGAAACAAATGATTTAGCTTCAAATTATTGCGAAATAAGTGATTTAGATTCAAGTGCATGCGAAACAAACGAGTTAGCTTCAAATCCATGCGAAACAAATACTTTATCTTCAAATCAATGCGAAGTTGAAGGTTTAGCTTCAAATCCATGCGAAACAAATGATTTAGCTTCAAATACTTGCGATATATATGAGTTATATTCAACTGCGTGCGACACAAACGAGTTAGCTTCTAATCCACGCGAATCGCGTGATTCAGCTTCAAATCAATGCGAAGTATAAGGTTTAGCTTCAAATCCAGGCAAAACACATGATCTATCTTCAAAGCAATGCGAAGTTGAAGGTTTAGTTTCAAATCCATGCGAAACAAATGATTTAGCTTCAAATACTTGCGATAGAAATGAGTTAGAATCAACTGCGTGTGAAACAAACGTGTCAGCTTCTAATCCACGCGAAACGCGTGATTCAGCTTCAAATCAATGCAAAGTATAAGGTTTAGCTTCAAATCCAGGCGGAACACATGATTTAGCTTCAAATCAATGCGAGGTAGAAGCTTTGGATTCTTATCCATGCGAAACAAATGATTTAGCTTCAAATAATTGCGATATAAATGAGTTAGATTCAACTGCGTGCGACACAAACGAGTTAGCTTCTAATCCACGCGAAACGCGTGATTCAGCTTCAAATCAATGCGAAGTATAAGGTTTAGCTTCAAATCCAGGCGAAACACATGATTTGTCTTCAAAGCCATACGAAGTAGAAAGTTTAGCTTTATATCCATGCGAAACAAATGATTTAGCTTCAAATCAATGCTAAGTAGAAGGCTTAGCTTCAAATCCATGCGAAACAAATGATTAAGCTTCAAATACTTGCGATATACATGATTTAGCTTCAACTGGAAGCGAAACAGGCGAGTTAGCTTCATATCCATGCGAAACAAATGATTTAGCTTCAAATACTTGCGATATAAATGATTTAGCTTCAACTGGATGCGAGACAAACGACTTAGCTTCACATTCATGCGAAACACATGATTTAGCTTCAAATCAATGCAAGGTAGAAGCTTTGGCTTCAAATCCATGCGAAACAAATGATTTAGCTTCAAATACTTGCGATATAAATGATTTAGATTCAACTGCTTGCGAAACAAACGAGTTAGCTTCAAATCCACGCGAAACACATGATTTATCTTCAAATCAATGCGAAGTTGAAGGTTTAGCTTCAAATCCATGCGAAACAAATGATTTAGCTTCAAATACTTGCGATATAAATGAGTTAGATTCAACTGCGTGCGACACAAACGAATTAGCTTCTAATCCACGCGAAACGCGTGATTCAGCTTCAAATCAATGCGAAGTATAAGGTTTAGCTTCAAATCCATGCGAAACAAATGATTTAGCTTCAAATACTTGCGATATAAATGATTTAGCTTCAACTGGATGCGAGACAAACGAGTTAGCTTCGCATTCATGCCAAACACATGATTTAGCTTCAAATCAATGCGAGGTAGAAGTTTTGGCTTCAAATCCATGCGAAACAAATGATTTAGCTTCAAATACTTGTGATATAAATGATATGGTTTCAAATGCATGCAAACCATACGAGTTACTTTCACATTCATGCCATACACCTGATTTTGCTTCAAATCAATGTGAAGTAGAAGGCTTAGCTTCACATCCATGCGAAGCAAACCATTTAGCTTCAAATACTTGCGATATAAATGATTTAGCTTCAAATGCATGCGATACACATGATTTAGCTTCAAATCAATGCGATGTAGATGGTTTAGCTTCAAATGCATGCGAAACACATGACAGCTTCAAATCAATGCGGAATAGAAGCTTTTGCTTCAAATGCATGCGGAACACACGATTTCGTTTCAAGTCAATGCTGAGTAGAATGTTTAGCTTCATATCCATAAGAAACAAATGATTCAGCATCATATACTTGCGATATAAATGATTTAGCATCAACTGAATGCGAAACAAACGAGTTAGCTTCAAATCCATGCGGAACGCATGATTTAGCTTCAAATCAATGCGAAGTAGAAGGTTTAGCTTCAAATCCACGTGAAACAAATGATTTAGCTTCATATACTTGCGATATAAATGATTTAGATTCAAGTGCAGGCGAAACAAACGAATTAGCTTCACATTCATTCGAAACACATGACTTAGGTTCAGATCAATGCGAAGTAGAAGTTTTAGCTTCAAATCCATGCGAAATAAATGATTTAGCTCCAAATACTTGCGATATAAATGATTTAGCTTTAACTGGAGGCGATACATGCGAGTTAGCTTCAAATCCATGCGAAACAAATGATTTAGCTTCAAATACTTGCGATATAAATGAATTAGCTTCAACTGCATTCGAAACGAGCGAGTTAGCTTCAAATCCATGCGAAACAAATGATTTAGCTTCAAATACTTGCGATATAAATGAGTTATATTCAACTGCGTGCGACACAAACGAGTTAGCTTCTAATCCACGCGAAACGCGTGATTCAGCTTCAAATCAATGCGAAGTATAAGGTTTAGCTTCAAATCCAGGCAAAACACATGATCTATCTTCAAAGCAATGCGAAGTTGAAGGTTTTGTTTCAAATCCATGCGAAACAAATGATTTAGCTACAAATAATTGCGATAGAAATGAGTTAGAATCAACTGCGTGCAAAACAAACGTGTTCGCTTCTAATCCACGCGAAACGCGTGATTCAGCTTCAAATCAATGCGAAGTATAAGGTTTAGCTTCAAATCCAGGCGGAACACATGATTTAGCTTCAAATCAATGCGCGGTAGAAGCTTTGGATTCAAATCCATGCGAAACAAATGATTTAGCTTCAAATTATTGCGAAATAAGTGATTTAGATTCAAGTGCATGCGAAACAAACGAGTTAGCTTCAAATCCATGCGAAACAAATACTTTATCTTCAAATTAATGCGAAGTTGAAGGTTTAGCTTCAAATCCATGCGAAACAAATGATTTAGCTTCAAATACTTGCGATATATATGAGTTATATTCAACTGCGTGCGACACAAACGAGTTAGCTTCTAATCCACGCGAATCGCGTGATTCAGCTTCAAATCAATGCGAAGTATAAGGTTTAGCTTCAAATCCAGGCAAAACACATGATCTATCTTCAAAGCAATGCGAAGTTGAAGGTTTAGTTTCAAATCCATGCGAAACAAATGATTTAGCTTCAAATACTTGCGATAGAAATGAGTTAGAATCAACTGCGTGTGAAACAAACGTGTCAGCTTCTAATCCACGCGAAACGCGTGATTCAGCTTCAAATCAATGCAAAGTATAAGGTTTAGCTTCAAATCCAGGCGGAACACATGATTTAGCTTCAAATCAATGCGAGGTAGAAGCTTTGGATTCTTATCCATGCGAAACAAATGATTTAGCTTCAAATACTTGCGATATAAATGAGTTAGATTCAACTGCGTGCGACACAAACGAGTTAGCTTCTAATCCACGCGAAACGCGTGATTCAGCTTCAAATCAATGCGAAGTATAAGGTTTAGCTTCAAATCCAGGCGAAACACATGATTTGTCTTCAAAGCCATACGAAGTAGAAAGTTTAGCTTCATATCCATGCGAAACAAATGATTTAGCTTCAAATCAATGCTAAGTAGAAGGCTTAGCTTCAAATCCATGCGAAACAAATGATTAAGCTTCAAATACTTGCGATATACATGATTTAGCTTCAACTGGAAGCGAAACAGGCGAGTTAGCTTCATATCCATGCGAAACAAATGATTTAGCTTCAAATACTTGCGATATAAATGATTTAGCTTCAACTGGATGCGAGACAAACGACTTAGCTTCACATTCATGCGAAACACATGATTTAGCTTCAAATCAATGCAAGGTAGAAGCTTTGGCTTCAAATCCATGCGAAACAAATGATTTAGCTTCAAATACTTGCGATATAAATGATTTAGATTCAACTGCTTGCGAAACAAACGAGTTAGCTTCAAATCCACGCGAAACACATGATTTATCTTCAAATCAATGCGAAGTTGAAGGTTTAGCTTCAAATCCATGCGAAACAAATGATTTAGCTTCAAATACTTGCGATATAAATGAGTTAGATTCAACTGCGTGCGACACAAACGAATTAGCTTCTAATCCACGCGAAACGCGTGATTCAGCTTCAAATCAATGCGAAGTATAAGGTTTAGCTTCAAATCCATGCGAAACAAATGATTTAGCTTCAAATACTTGCGATATAAATGATTTAGCTTCAACTGGATGCGAGACAAACGAGTTAGCTTCGCATTCATGCCAAACACATGATTTAGCTTCAAATCAATGCGAGGTAGAAGTTTTGGCTTCAAATCCATGCGAAACAAATGATTTAGCTTCAAATACTTGTGATATAAATGATATGGTTTCAAATGCATGCAAACCATACGAGTTACTTTCACATTCATGCCATACACCTGATTTTGCTTCAAATCAATGTGAAGTAGAAGGCTTAGCTTCACATCCATGCGAAGCAAACCATTTAGCTTCAAATACTTGCGATATAAATGATTTAGCTTCAAATGCATGCGATACACATGATTTAGCTTCAAATCAATGCGATGTAGATGGTTTAGCTTCAAATGCATGCGAAACACATGACAGCTTCAAATCAATGCGGAATAGAAGCTTTTGCTTCAAATGCATGCGGAACACACGATTTCGTTTCAAGTCAATGCTGAGTAGAATGTTTAGCTTCATATCCATAAGAAACAAATGATTCAGCATCATATACTTGCGATATAAATGATTTAGCATCAACTGAATGCGAAACAAACGAGTTAGCTTCAAATCCATGCGGAACGCATGATTTAGCTTCAAATCAATGCGAAGTAGAAGGTTTAGCTTCAAATCCACGTGAAACAAATGATTTAGCTTCATATACTTGCGATATAAATGATTTAGATTCAAGTGCAGGCGAAACAAACGAATTAGCTTCACATTCATTCGAAACACATGACTTAGGTTCAGATCAATGCGAAGTAGAAGTTTTAGCTTCAAATCCATGCGAAACAAATGATTTAGCTCCAAATACTTGCGATATAAATGATTTAGCTTTAACTGGAGGCGATACATGCGAGTTAGCTTCAAATCCATGCGAAACAAATGATTTAGCTTCAAATACTTGCGATATAAATGAATTAGCTTCAACTGCATTCGAAACGAGCGAGTTAGCTTCAAATCCATGCGAAACAAATGATTTAGCTTCAAATACTTGCGATATAAATGAGTTATATTCAACTGCGTGCGACACAAACGAGTTAGCTTCTAATCCACGCGAAACGCGTGATTCAGCTTCAAATCAATGCGAAGTATAAGGTTTAGCTTCAAATCCAGGCAAAACACATGATCTATCTTCAAAGCAATGCGAAGTTGAAGGTTTTGTTTCAAATCCATGCGAAACAAATGATTTAGCTACAAATAATTGCGATAGAAATGAGTTAGAATCAACTGCGTGCAAAACAAACGTGTTCGCTTCTAATCCACGCGAAACGCGTGATTCAGCTTCAAATCAATGCGAAGTATAAGGTTTAGCTTCAAATCCAGGCGGAACACATGATTTAGCTTCAAATCAATGCGCGGTAGAAGCTTTGGATTCAAATCCATGCGAAACAAATGATTTAGCTTCAAATTATTGCGAAATAAGTGATTTAGATTCAAGTGCATGCGAAACAAACGAGTTAGCTTCAAATCCATGCGAAACAAATACTTTATCTTCAAATTAATGCGAAGTTGAAGGTTTAGCTTCAAATCCATGCGAAACAAATGATTTAGCTTCAAATACTTGCGATATATATGAGTTATATTCAACTGCGTGCGACACAAACGAGTTAGCTTCTAATCCACGCGAATCGCGTGATTCAGCTTCAAATCAATGCGAAGTATAAGGTTTAGCTTCAAATCCAGGCAAAACACATGATCTATCTTCAAAGCAATGCGAAGTTGAAGGTTTAGTTTCAAATCCATGCGAAACAAATGATTTAGCTTCAAATACTTGCGATAGAAATGAGTTAGAATCAACTGCGTGTGAAACAAACGTGTCAGCTTCTAATCCACGCGAAACGCGTGATTCAGCTTAAAATCAATGCAAAGTATAAGGTTTAGCTTCAAATCCAGGCGGAACACATGATTTAGCTTCAAATCAATGCGAGGTAGAAGCTTTGGATTCTTATCCATGCGAAACAAATGATTTAGCTTCAAATACTTGCGATATAAATGAGTTAGATTCAACTGCGTGCGACACAAACGAGTTAGCTTCTAATCCACGCGAAACGCGTGATTCAGCTTCAAATCAATGCGAAGTATAAGGTTTAGCTTCAAATCCAGGCGAAACACATGATTTGTCTTCAAAGCCATACGAAGTAGAAAGTTTAGCTTCATATCCATGCGAAACAAATGATTTAGCTTCAAATCAATGCTAAGTAGAAGGCTTAGCTTCAAATCCATGCGAAACAAATGATTAAGCTTCAAATACTTGCGATATACATGATTTAGCTTCAACTGGATGCGAAACAGGCGAGTTAGCTTCATATCCATGCGAAACAAATGATTTAGCTTCAAATACTTGCGATATAAATGATTTAGCTTCAACTGGATGCGAGACAAACGACTTAGCTTCACATTCATGCGAAACACATGATTTAGCTTCAAATCAATGCAAGGTAGAAGCTTTGGCTTCAAATCCATGCGAAACAAATGATTTAGCTTCAAATACTTGCGATATAAATGATTTAGATTCAACTGCTTGCGAAACAAACGAGTTAGCTTCAAATCCACGCGAAACACATGATTTATCTTCAAATCAATGCGAAGTTGAAGGTTTAGCTTCAAATCCATGCGAAACAAATGATTTAGCTTCAAATACTTGCGATATAAATGAGTTAGATTCAACTGCGTGCGACACAAACGAATTAGCTTCTAATCCACGCGAAACGCGTGATTCAGCTTCAAATCAATGCGAAGTATAAGGTTTAGCTTCAAATCCATGCGAAACAAATGATTTAGCTTCAAATACTTGCGATATAAATGATTTAGCTTCAACTGGATGCGAGACAAACGAGTTAGCTTCGCATTCATGCCAAACACATGATTTAGCTTCAAATCAATGCGAGGTAGAAGTTTTGGCTTCAAATCCATGCGAAACAAATGATTTAGCTTCAAATACTTGTGATATAAATGATATGGTTTCAAATGCATGCAAACCATACGAGTTACTTTCACATTCATGCCATACACCTGATTTTGCTTCAAATCAATGTGAAGTAGAAGGCTTAGCTTCACATCCATGCGAAGCAAACCATTTAGCTTCAAATACTTGCGATATAAATGATTTAGCTTCAAATGCATGCGATACACATGATTTAGCTTCAAATCAATGCGATGTAGATGGTTTAGCTTCCAATGCATGCGAAACACATGACTTAGCTTCAAATCAATGCGGAATAGAAGCTTTTGCTTCAAATGCATGCGGAACACACGATTTCGTTTCAAGTCAATGCTGAGTAGAATGTTTAGCTTCAAATCCATAAGAAACAAATGATTCAGCATCATATACTTGCGATATAAATGATTTAGCTACATCTGGAAGCAAAACAAGCGAGGTAGCTGAAAAACAATTCGAATCGCATGATTTAGCTTCATATCGATGCGGAGTAGAAGGATTAGCTTCAAATCCATGCGAAACAAATGATTTAGCTTCAAATACTTGCGACATAAATGATTTAGCTTCGACTGGATGCGGCACAAACGAGTTAGATTCAAGACCGCTCGAAACACATAATTTAGCTTCAAATCAATGCGAAGTGGAAGGTTTAGATTCAAATACATGCGAAACAAATGATTTAGCTTAAAATACTAGCGATATAAATGATTTAGCTTCAAGTGGAAGCGAAACAAGCGAGATAGCTTGTAATCCATGCGAAACAAATGGTTTGGCTTCAAAGATTTGCGATATAAATGATATAGTTTGAAATGCATGCGAAACATACGAGTTAGATTCACATGCATGCGAAACACATGATTTAGCTTCAAATCAATGCGAAGTAGAAGGTTTAGCTTGAAATCCAAGCGAAATAAATGATTTAGCTTCAAATCAATGCTAAGTAGAAGGCTTAGCTTCAAATTCATGCGAAACAAATGATTTAGTTTCAAATACTTGCGATATAAACGATATAGCTTCAAATGCATGCGAAACAAACGAATTAGCCCAAATTCCATGCGAAACAAATGGCTTCGCTTCAAATCAATGCGAGGTAGAAGCTGTGGCTTCAAAACCAAGAGAAACAAATGATTTAGCTTCAAATACTTGCGATATAAATGATTTAGCTTCAACTGTAACCGAAACAAACGAGTTAGCTTCACATTCATTAGGAACACATGATTTAGCTTCAAATCAATACGAAGTAGAAAGTTTAGCTTTAAATCCATGCGAAACAATTGATTTAGTTTCAAATACTTGCGAAATAAATGATTTATCTTTAACTGGAGGCGAAACAAGCGAGTTTGCTTCAAATCCATGCGAAACACATTATTTGTGTTCAAAGCGATGCGAAGTAGATGGTTTAGCTTCAAATCCAAGCGAAACAAATGATGTAGCTTCAAATACTTGCGATATCAATGATTTAGATTCAACTGCTTGCGAAACAAACGAGTTAGCTTCTAATCCACGCGAAACGCGTGATTCAGCTTCAGATCAATGCGAAGTATAAGGTTTAGCTTCAAATCCAGGCGAAACACATGATCTATCTTCAAAGTAATGCGAAGTAGAAGGTTTAGCTTCAAAGCCATGCGAAACAAATGGGTAAGCTTCAAATACTTCCGATGTAAATGATTTAGCTTCAACTGGAAGAGAGACAAACGAGTTAGCTTCACATTCATGCGAAACACATGATTTAGCTTCAAGTCAATGCGAGGTAGAAGCTTTGGCTTCAAATCCATGCGAAACAAATGATTTAGCTTCAAATACTTGCGGTATAAATGATTTAGATTCAACTGCTTGCGAAACAAATGAGTTAGCTTCAAATCCACGCGAAACACATGATTCATCTTCAAATCAATGCGAAGTTGAAGGTTTAGCTTCAAATCCATACGAAACATATGATTTAGCTTCAAATACTTGCGATATAAATGAGTTAGATTCAACTGCGTGCGAAACAAACGAGTTAGCTTCTAATCCACGCGAAACACATGATTTAGCTTGAAATCAATGCAGAGTAGAAGGTTTAGCTTCAAATCTATGCGAAACAAATTATTTATCTTCAGATACTTGCGATATAAATGATTTAGCTTCAACTGGAAGCGAAACAAGCGACTTAGATTCAAATCCTTGCGAGACACATGATTTATCTTCAAAACAATGCGAAGTAGATGGATTAGCTTAAAATCCATGCGAATCAAATGATTTAGCTTCCAATCAATGCGAAGTAGAAGGTTTAGCTTCAAATCCATGCGAAACAAATGATTTAGCTTCAAATACTTGCGATATAAATGATTTAGCTTCAACTGGATGCGAGACAAACGACTTAGCTTCACATTCATGCGAAACACATGATTTAGCTTCAAATCAATGCAAGGTAGAAGCTTTGGCTTCAAATCCATGCGAAACAAATGATTTAGCTTCAAATACTTGCGATATAAATGATTTAGATTCAACTGCTTGCGAAACAAACGAGTTAGCTTCAAATCCACGCGAAACACATGATTTATCTTCAAATCAATGCGAAGTTGAAGGTTTAGCTTCAAATCCATGCGAAACAAATGATTTAGCTTCAAATACTTGCGATATAAATGAGTTAGATTCAACTGCGTGCGACACAAACGAATTAGCTTCTAATCCACGCGAAACGCGTGATTCAGCTTCAAATCAATGCGAAGTATAAGGTTTAGCTTCAAATCCATGCGAAACAAATGATTTAGCTTCAAATACTTGCGATATAAATGATTTAGCTTCAACTGGATGCGAGACAAACGAGTTAGCTTCGCATTCATGCCAAACACATGATTTAGCTTCAAATCAATGCGAGGTAGAAGTTTTGGCTTCAAATCCATGCGAAACAAATGATTTAGCTTCAAATACTTGTGATATAAATGATATGGTTTCAAATGCATGCAAACCATACGAGTTACTTTCACATTCATGCCATACACCTGATTTTGCTTCAAATCAATGTGAAGTAGAAGGCTTAGCTTCACATCCATGCGAAGCAAACCATTTAGCTTCAAATACTTGCGATATAAATGATTTAGCTTCAAATGCATGCGATACACATGATTTAGCTTCAAATCAATGCGATGTAGATGGTTTAGCTTCAAATGCATGCGAAACACATGACAGCTTCAAATCAATGCGGAATAGAAGCTTTTGCTTCAAATGCATGCGGAACACACGATTTCGTTTCAAGTCAATGCTGAGTAGAATGTTTAGCTTCATATCCATAAGAAACAAATGATTCAGCATCATATACTTGCGATATAAATGATTTAGCATCAACTGAATGCGAAACAAACGAGTTAGCTTCAAATCCATGCGGAACGCATGATTTAGCTTCAAATCAATGCGAAGTAGAAGGTTTAGCTTCAAATCCACGTGAAACAAATGATTTAGCTTCATATACTTGCGATATAAATGATTTAGATTCAACTGCATGCGAAACAATCAAGTTAGATTCAAATCCATGCGAAACACGAGTTTTAGATTCAAATCAAAGCGAAGTAGAAAGTTTACCTTCAAATCCAAGCGAAACAAATGATTTAGCTTCAAATACTTGCGATGTAAATCATTTAGATTCAAGTGCAGGCGAAACAAACGAATTAGCTTCACATTCATTCGAAACACATGACTTAGGTTCAGATCAATGCGAAGTAGAAGTTTTAGCTTCAAATCCATGCGAAACAAATGATTTAGCTCCAAATACTTGCGATATAAATGATTTAGCTTTAACTGGAGGCGATACATGCGAGTTAGCTTCAAATCCATGCGAAACAAATGATTTAGCTTCAAATACTTGCGATATAAATGAATTAGCTTCAACTGCATTCGAAACGAGCGAGTTAGCTTCAAATCCATGCGAAACAAATGATTTAGCTTCAAATACTTGCGATATAAATGAGTTATATTCAACTGCGTGCGACACAAACGAGTTAGCTTCTAATCCACGCGAAACGCGTGATTCAGCTTCAAATCAATGCGAAGTATAAGGTTTAGCTTCAAATCCAGGCAAAACACATGATCTATCTTCAAAGCAATGCGAAGTTGAAGGTTTTGTTTCAAATCCATGCGAAACAAATGATTTAGCTACAAATAATTGCGATAGAAATGAGTTAGAATCAACTGCGTGCAAAACAAACGTGTTCGCTTCTAATCCACGCGAAACGCGTGATTCAGCTTCAAATCAATGCGAAGTATAAGGTTTAGCTTCAAATCCAGGCGGAACACATGATTTAGCTTCAAATCAATGCGCGGTAGAAGCTTTGGATTCAAATCCATGCGAAACAAATGATTTAGCTTCAAATTATTGCGAAATAAGTGATTTAGATTCAAGTGCATGCGAAACAAACGAGTTAGCTTCAAATCCATGCGAAACAAATACTTTATCTTCAAATCAATGCGAAGTTGAAGGTTTAGCTTCAAATCCATGCGAAACAAATGATTTAGCTTCAAATACTTGCGATATATATGAGTTATATTCAACTGCGTGCGACACAAACGAGTTAGCTTCTAATCCACGCGAATCGCGTGATTCAGCTTCAATTCAATGCGAAGTATAAGGTTTAGCTTCAAATCCAGGCAAAACACATGATCTATCTTCAAAGCAATGCGAAGTTGAAGGTTTAGTTTCAAATCCATGCGAAACAAATGATTTAGCTTCAAATACTTGCGATAGAAATGAGTTAGAAACAACTGCGTGTGAAACAAACGTGTCAGCTTCTAATCCACGCGAAACGCGTGATTCAGCTTCAAATCAATGCAAAGTATAAGGTTTAGCTTCAAATCCAGGCGGAACACATGATTTAGCTTCAAATCAATGCGAGGTAGAAGCTTTGGATTCTTATCCATGCGAAACAAATGATTTAGCTTCAAATACTTGCGATATAAATGAGTTAGATTCAACTGCGTGCGACACAAACGAGTTAGCTTCTAATCCACGCGAAACGCGTGATTCAGCTTCAAATCAATGCGAAGTATAAGGTTTAGCTTCAAATCCAGGCGAAACACATGATTTGTCTTCAAAGCCATACGAAGTAGAAAGTTTAGCTTCATATCCATGCGAAACAAATGATTTAGCTTCAAATCAATGCTAAGTAGAAGGCTTAGCTTCAAATCCATGCGAAACAAATGATTAAGCTTCAAATACTTGCGATATACATGATTTAGCTTCAACTGGAAGCGAAACAGGCGAGTTAGCTTCATATCCATGCGAAACAAATGATTTAGCTTCAAATACTTGCGATATAAATGATTTAGCTTCAACTGGATGCGAGACAAACGACTTAGCTTCACATTCATGCGAAACACATGATTTAGCTTCAAATCAATGCAAGGTAGAAGCTTTGGCTTCAAATCCATGCGAAACAAATGATTTAGCTTCAAATACTTGCGATATAAATGATTTAGAGTCAACTGCTTGCGAAACAAACGAGTTAGCTTCAAATCCACGCGAAACACATGATTTATCTTCAAATCAATGCGAAGTTGAAGGTTTAGCTTCAAATCCATGCGAAACAAATGATTTAGCTTCAAATACTTGCGATATAAATGAGTTAGATTCAACTGCGTGCGACACAAACGAATTAGCTTCTAATCCACGCGAAACGCGTGATTCAGCTTCAAATCAATGCGAAGTATAAGGTTTAGCTTCAAATCCATGCGAAACAAATGATTTAGCTTCAAATACTTGCGATATAAATGATTTAGCTTCAACTGGATGCGAGACAAACGAGTTAGCTTCGCATTCATGCCAAACACATGATTTAGCTTCAAATCAATGCGAGGTAGAAGTTTTGGCTTCAAATCCATGCGAAACAAATGATTTAGCTTCAAATACTTGTCATATAAATGATATGGTTTCAAATGCATGCAAACCATACGAGTTACTTTCACATTCATGCCATACACCTGATTTTGCTTCAAATCAATGTGAAGTAGAAGGCTTAGCTTCACATCCATGCGAAGCAAACCATTTAGCTTCAAATACTTGCGATATAAATGATTTAGCTTCAAATGCATGCGATACACATGATTTAGCTTCATATCAATGCGATGTAGATGGTTTAGCTTCCAATGCATGCGAAACACATGACTTAGCTTCAAATCAATGCGGAATAGAAGCTTTTGCTTCAAATGCATGCGGAACACACGATTTCGTTTCAAGTCAATGCTGAGTAGAGTGTTTAGCTTCAAATCCATAAGAAACAAATGATTCAGCATCATATACTTGCGATATAAATGATTTAGCTACATCTGGAAGCAAAACAAGCGAGGTAGCTGAAAAACAATTCGAATCGCATGATTTAGCTTCAAATCGATGCGGAGTAGAAGGATTAGCTTCAAATCCATGCGAAACAAATGATTTAGCTTCAAATACTTGCGACATAAATGATTTAGCTTCGACTGGATGCGGCACAAACGAGTTAGATTCAAGACCGCTCGAAACACATAATTTAGCTTCAAATCAATGCGAAGTGGAAGGTTTAGATTCAAATACATGCGAAACAAATGATTTAGCTTAAAATACTAGCGATATAAATGATTTAGCTTCAAGTGGAAGCGAAACAAGCGAGATAGCTTGTAATCCATGCGAAACAAATGGTTTGGCTTCAAAGATTTGCGATATAAATGATATAGTTTGAAATGCATGCGAAACATACGAGTTAGATTCACATGCATGCGAAACACATGATTTAGCTTCAAATCAATGCGAAGTAGAAGGTTTAGCTTGAAATCCAAGCGAAATAAATGATTTAGCTTCAAATCAATGCTAAGTAGAAGGCTTAGCTTCAAATTCATGCGAAACAAATGATTTAGTTTCAAATACTTGCGATATAAACGATATAGCTTCAAATGCATGCGAAACAAACGAATTAGCCCAAATTCCATGCGAAACAAATGGCTTCGCTTCAAATCAATGCGAGGTAGAAGCTGTGGCTTCAAAACCAAGAGAAACAAATGATTTAGCTTCAAATACTTGCGATATAAATGATTTAGCTTCAACTGTAACCGAAACAAACGAGTTAGCTTCACATTCATTAGGAACACATGATTTAGCTTCAAATCAATACGAAGTAGAAAGTTTAGCTTTAAATCCATGCGAAACAATTGATTTAGTTTCAAATACTTGCGAAATAAATGATTTATCTTTAACTGGAGGCGAAACAAGCGAGTTTGCTTCAAATCCATGCGAAACACATTATTTGTGTTCAAAGCGATGCGAAGTAGATGGTTTAGCTTCAAATCCAAGCGAAACAAATGATGTAGCTTCAAATACTTGCGATATCAATGATTTAGATTCAACTGCTTGCGAAACAAACGAGTTAGCTTCTAATCCACGCGAAACGCGTGATTCAGCTTCAGATCAATGCGAAGTATAAGGTTTAGCTTCAAATCCAGGCGAATCACATGATCTATCTTCAAAGTAATGCGAAGTAGAAGGTTTAGCTTCAAAGCCATGCGAAACAAATGGGTAAGCTTCAAATACTTCCGATGTAAATGATTTAGCTTCAACTGGAAGAGAGACAAACGAGTTAGCTTCACATTCATGCGAAACACATGATTTAGCTTCAAGTCAATGCGAGGTAGAAGCTTTGGCTTCAAATCCATGCGAAACAAATGATTTAGCTTCAAATACTTGCGGTATAAATGATTTAGATTCAACTGCTTGCGAAACAAATGAGTTAGCTTCAAATCCACGCGAAACACATGATTCATCTTCAAATCAATGCGAAGTTGAAGGTTTAGCTTCAAATCCATACGAAACATATGATTTAGCTTCAAATACTTGCGATATAAATGAGTTAGATTCAACTGCGTGCGAAACAAACGAGTTAGCTTCTAATCCACGCGAAACACATGATTTAGCTTGAAATCAATGCAGAGTAGAAGGTTTAGCTTCAAATCTATGCGAAACAAATTATTTATCTTCAGATACTTGCGATATAAATGATTTAGCTTCAAATGCATGCGATACACATGATTTAGCTTCAAATCAATGCGATGTAGATGGTTTAGCTTCAAATGCATGCGAAACACATGACAGCTTCAAATCAATGCGGAATAGAAGCTTTTGCTTCAAATGCATGCGGAACACACGATTTCGTTTCAAGTCAATGCTGAGTAGAATGTTTAGCTTCATATCCATAAGAAACAAATGATTCAGCATCATATACTTGCGATATAAATGATTTAGCATCAACTGAATGCGAAACAAACGAGTTAGCTTCAAATCCATGCGGAACGCATGATTTAGCTTCAAATCAATGCGAAGTAGAAGGTTTAGCTTCAAATCCACGTGAAACAAATGATTTAGCTTCATATACTTGCGATATAAATGATTTAGATTCAACTGCATGCGAAACAATCAAGTTAGATTCAAATCCATGCGAAACACGAGTTTTAGATTCAAATCAAAGCGAAGTAGAAAGTTTACCTTCAAATCCAAGCGAAACAAATGATTTAGCTTCAAATACTTGCGATGTAAATCATTTAGATTCAAGTGCAGGCGAAACAAACGAATTAGCTTCACATTCATTCGAAACACATGACTTAGGTTCAGATCAATGCGAAGTAGAAGTTTTAGCTTCAAATCCATGCGAAACAAATGATTTAGCTCCAAATACTTGCGATATAAATGATTTAGCTTTAACTGGAGGCGATACATGCGAGTTAGCTTCAAATCCATGCGAAACAAATGATTTAGCTTCAAATACTTGCGATATAAATGAATTAGCTTCAACTGCATTCGAAACGAGCGAGTTAGCTTCAAATCCATGCGAAACAAATGATTTAGCTTCAAATACTTGCGATATAAATGAGTTATATTCAACTGCGTGCGACACAAACGAGTTAGCTTCTAATCCACGCGAAACGCGTGATTCAGCTTCAAATCAATGCGAAGTATAAGGTTTAGCTTCAAATCCAGGCAAAACACATGATCTATCTTCAAAGCAATGCGAAGTTGAAGGTTTTGTTTCAAATCCATGCGAAACAAATGATTTAGCTACAAATAATTGCGATAGAAATGAGTTAGAATCAACTGCGTGCAAAACAAACGTGTTCGCTTCTAATCCACGCGAAACGCGTGATTCAGCTTCAAATCAATGCGAAGTATAAGGTTTAGCTTCAAATCCAGGCGGAACACATGATTTAGCTTCAAATCAATGCGCGGTAGAAGCTTTGGATTCAAATCCATGCGAAACAAATGATTTAGCTTCAAATTATTGCGAAATAAGTGATTTAGATTCAAGTGCATGCGAAACAAACGAGTTAGCTTCAAATCCATGCGAAACAAATACTTTATCTTCAAATCAATGCGAAGTTGAAGGTTTAGCTTCAAATCCATGCGAAACAAATGATTTAGCTTCAAATACTTGCGATATATATGAGTTATATTCAACTGCGTGCGACACAAACGAGTTAGCTTCTAATCCACGCGAATCGCGTGATTCAGCTTCAATTCAATGCGAAGTATAAGGTTTAGCTTCAAATCCAGGCAAAACACATGATCTATCTTCAAAGCAATGCGAAGTTGAAGGTTTAGTTTCAAATCCATGCGAAACAAATGATTTAGCTTCAAATACTTGCGATAGAAATGAGTTAGAAACAACTGCGTGTGAAACAAACGTGTCAGCTTCTAATCCACGCGAAACGCGTGATTCAGCTTCAAATCAATGCAAAGTATAAGGTTTAGCTTCAAATCCAGGCGGAACACATGATTTAGCTTCAAATCAATGCGAGGTAGAAGCTTTGGATTCTTATCCATGCGAAACAAATGATTTAGCTTCAAATACTTGCGATATAAATGAGTTAGATTCAACTGCGTGCGACACAAACGAGTTAGCTTCTAATCCACGCGAAACGCGTGATTCAGCTTCAAATCAATGCGAAGTATAAGGTTTAGCTTCAAATCCAGGCGAAACACATGATTTGTCTTCAAAGCCATACGAAGTAGAAAGTTTAGCTTCATATCCATGCGAAACAAATGATTTAGCTTCAAATCAATGCTAAGTAGAAGGCTTAGCTTCAAATCCATGCGAAACAAATGATTCAGCTTCAAATACTTGCGATATACATGATTTAGCTTCAACTGGAAGCGAAACAGGCGAGTTAGATTCATATCCATGCGAAACAAATGATTTAGCTTCAAATACTTGCGATATAAATGATTTAGCTTCAACTGGATGCGAGACAAACGACTTAGCTTCACATTCATGCGAAACACATGATTTAGCTTCAAATCAATGCAAGGTAGAAGCTTTGGCTTCAAATCCATGCGAAACAAATGATTTAGCTTCAAATACTTGCGATATAAATGATTTAGAGTCAACTGCTTGCGAAACAAACGAGTTAGCTTCAAATCCACGCGAAACACATGATTTATCTTCAAATCAATGCGAAGTTGAAGGTTTAGCTTCAAATCCATGCGAAACAAATGATTTAGCTTCAAATACTTGCGATATAAATGAGTTAGATTCAACTGCGTGCGACACAAACGAATTAGCTTCTAATCCACGCGAAACGCGTGATTCAGCTTCAAATCAATGCGAAGTATAAGGTTTAGCTTCAAATCCATGCGAAACAAATGATTTAGCTTCAAATACTTGCGATATAAATGATTTAGCTTCAACTGGATGCGAGACAAACGAGTTAGCTTCGCATTCATGCCAAACACATGATTTAGCTTCAAATCAATGCGAGGTAGAAGTTTTGGCTTCAAATCCATGCGAAACAAATGATTTAGCTTCAAATACTTGTCATATAAATGATATGGTTTCAAATGCATGCAAACCATACGAGTTACTTTCACATTCATGCCATACACCTGATTTTGCTTCAAATCAATGTGAAGTAGAAGGCTTAGCTTCACATCCATGCGAAGCAAACCATTTAGCTTCAAATACTTGCGATATAAATGATTTAGCTTCAAATGCATGCGATACACATGATTTAGCTTCATATCAATGCGATGTAGATGGTTTAGCTTCCAATGCATGCGAAACACATGACTTAGCTTCAAATCAATGCGGAATAGAAGCTTTTGCTTCAAATGCATGCGGAACACACGATTTCGTTTCAAGTCAATGCTGAGTAGAGTGTTTAGCTTCAAATCCATAAGAAACAAATGATTCAGCATCATATACTTGCGATATAAATGATTTAGCTACATCTGGAAGCAAAACAAGCGAGGTAGCTGAAAAACAATTCGAATCGCATGATTTAGCTTCAAATCGATGCGGAGTAGAAGGATTAGCTTCAAATCCATGCGAAACAAATGATTTAGCTTCAAATACTTGCGACATAAATGATTTAGCTTCGACTGGATGCGGCACAAACGAGTTAGATTCAAGACCGCTCGAAACACATAATTTAGCTTCAAATCAATGCGAAGTGGAAGGTTTAGATTCAAATACATGCGAAACAAATGATTTAGCTTAAAATACTAGCGATATAAATGATTTAGCTTCAAGTGGAAGCGAAACAAGCGAGATAGCTTGTAATCCATGCGAAACAAATGGTTTGGCTTCAAAGATTTGCGATATAAATGATATAGTTTGAAATGCATGCGAAACATACGAGTTAGATTCACATGCATGCGAAACACATGATTTAGCTTCAAATCAATGCGAAGTAGAAGGTTTAGCTTGAAATCCAAGCGAAATAAATGATTTAGCTTCAAATCAATGCTAAGTAGAAGGCTTAGCTTCAAATTCATGCGAAACAAATGATTTAGTTTCAAATACTTGCGATATAAACGATATAGCTTCAAATGCATGCGAAACAAACGAATTAGCCCAAATTCCATGCGAAACAAATGGCTTCGCTTCAAATCAATGCGAGGTAGAAGCTGTGGCTTCAAAACCAAGAGAAACAAATGATTTAGCTTCAAATACTTGCGATATAAATGATTTAGCTTCAACTGTAACCGAAACAAACGAGTTAGCTTCACATTCATTAGGAACACATGATTTAGCTTCAAATCAATACGAAGTAGAAAGTTTAGCTTTAAATCCATGCGAAACAATTGATTTAGTTTCAAATACTTGCGAAATAAATGATTTATCTTTAACTGGAGGCGAAACAAGCGAGTTTGCTTCAAATCCATGCGAAACACATTATTTGTGTTCAAAGCGATGCGAACTAGATGGTTTAGCTTCAAATCCAAGCGAAACAAATGATGTAGCTTCAAATACTTGCGATATCAATGATTTAGATTCAACTGCTTGCGAAACAAACGAGTTAGCTTCTAATCCACGCGAAACGCGTGATTCAGCTTCAGATCAATGCGAAGTATAAGGTTTAGCTTCAAATCCAGGCGAATCACATGATCTATCTTCAAAGTAATGCGAAGTAGAAGGTTTAGCTTCAAAGCCATGCGAAACAAATGGGTAAGCTTCAAATACTTCCGATGTAAATGATTTAGCTTCAACTGGAAGAGAGACAAACGAGTTAGCTTCACATTCATGCGAAACACATGATTTAGCTTCAAGTCAATGCGAGGTAGAAGCTTTGGCTTCAAATCCATGCGAAACAAATGATTTAGCTTCAAATACTTGCGGTATAAATGATTTAGATTCAACTGCTTGCGAAACAAATGAGTTAGCTTCAAATCCACGCGAAACACATGATTCATCTTCAAATCAATGCGAAGTTGAAGGTTTAGCTTCAAATCCATACGAAACATATGATTTAGCTTCAAATACTTGCGATATAAATGAGTTAGATTCAACTGCGTGCGAAACAAACGAGTTAGCTTCTAATCCACGCGAAACACATGATTTAGCTTGAAATCAATGCAGAGTAGAAGGTTTAGCTTCAAATCTATGCGAAACAAATTATTTATCTTCAGATACTTGCGATATAAATGATTTAGCTTCAACTGGAAGCGAAACAAGCGACTTAGATTCAAATCCTTGCGAGACACATGATTTATCTTCAAAACAATGCGAAGTAGATGGATTAGCTTAAAATCCATGCGAATCAAATGATTTAGCTTCCAATCAATGCGAAGTAGAAGGTTTAGCTTCAAATCCATGCGAAACAAATGATTTAGCTTCAAATACTTGCGATATAAATGAATTAGCTTCAACTGCATTCGAAACGAGCGAGTTATCTTCAAATCCATGCGAAACAAATGATTTAGCTTCAAATACTTGCGATATAAATGAGTTAGATTCAACTGCGTGCGACACAAACGAGTTAGCTTCTAATCCACGCGAAACGCGTGATTCAGCTTCAAATCAATGCGAAGTATAAGGTTTAGCTTCAAATCCAGGCGAAACACATGATTTGTCTTCAAAGCCATACGAAGTAGAAAGTTTAGCTTCATATCCATGCGAAACAAATGATTTAGCTTCAAATCAATGCTAAGTAGAAGGCTTAGCTTCAAATCCATGCGAAACAAATGATTAAGTTTCAAATACTTGCGATATACATGATTTAGCTTCAACTGGAAGCGAAACAGGCGAGTTAGCATCATATCCATGCGAAGCAAACCATTTTGCTTCAAATACTTGCGATATAAATGATTTAGCTTCAACTGGATGCGAGACAAACGACTTAGCTTCACATTCATGCGAAACACATGATTTAGCTTCAAATCAATGCAAGGTAGAAGCTTTGGCTTCAAATCCATGCGAAACAAATGATTTAGCTTCAAATACTTGCGATATAAATGATTTAGAGTCAACTGCTTGCGAAACAAACGAGTTAGCTTCAAATCCACGCGAAACACATGATTTATCTTCAAATCAATGCGAAGTTGAAGGTTTAGCTTCAAATCCATGCGAAACAAATGATTTAGCTTCAAATACTTGCGATATAAATGAGTTAGATTCAACTGCGTGCGACACAAACGAATTAGCTTCTAATCCACGCGAAACGCGTGATTCAGCTTCAAATCAATGCGAAGTATAAGGTTTAGCTTCAAATCCATGCGAAACAAATGATTTAGCTTCAAATACTTGCGATATAAATGATTTAGCTTCAACTGGATGCGAGACAAACGAGTTAGCTTCGCATTCATGCCAAACACATGATTTAGCTTCAAATCAATGCGAGGTAGAAGTTTTGGCTTCAAATCCATGCGAAACAAATGATTTAGCTTCAAATACTTGTCATATAAATGATATGGTTTCAAATGCATGCAAACCATACGAGTTACTTTCACATTCATGCCATACACCTGATTTTGCTTCAAATCAATGTGAAGTAGAAGGCTTAGCTTCACATCCATGCGAAGCAAACCATTTAGCTTCAAATACTTGCGATATAAATGATTTAGCTTCAAATGCATGCGATACACATGATTTAGCTTCATATCAATGCGATGTAGATGGTTTAGCTTCCAATGCATGCGAAACACATGACTTAGCTTCAAATCAATGCGGAATAGAAGCTTTTGCTTCAAATGCATGCGGAACACACGATTTCGTTTCAAGTCAATGCTGAGTAGAGTGTTTAGCTTCAAATCCATAAGAAACAAATGATTCAGCATCATATACTTGCGATATAAATGATTTAGCTACATCTGGAAGCAAAACAAGCGAGGTAGCTGAAAAACAATTCGAATCGCATGATTTAGCTTCAAATCGATGCGGAGTAGAAGGATTAGCTTCAAATCCATGCGAAACAAATGATTTAGCTTCAAATACTTGCGACATAAATGATTTAGCTTCGACTGGATGCGGCACAAACGAGTTAGATTCAAGACCGCTCGAAACACATAATTTAGCTTCAAATCAATGCGAAGTGGAAGGTTTAGATTCAAATACATGCGAAACAAATGATTTAGCTTAAAATACTAGCGATATAAATGATTTAGCTTCAAGTGGAAGCGAAACAAGCGAGATAGCTTGTAATCCATGCGAAACAAATGGTTTGGCTTCAAAGATTTGCGATATAAATGATATAGTTTGAAATGCATGCGAAACATACGAGTTAGATTCACATGCATGCGAAACACATGATTTAGCTTCAAATCAATGCGAAGTAGAAGGTTTAGCTTGAAATCCAAGCGAAATAAATGATTTAGCTTCAAATCAATGCTAAGTAGAAGGCTTAGCTTCAAATTCATGCGAAACAAATGATTTAGTTTCAAATACTTGCGATATAAACGATATAGCTTCAAATGCATGCGAAACAAACGAATTAGCCCAAATTCCATGCGAAACAAATGGCTTCGCTTCAAATCAATGCGAGGTAGAAGCTGTGGCTTCAAAACCAAGAGAAACAAATGATTTAGCTTCAAATACTTGCGATATAAATGATTTAGCTTCAACTGTAACCGAAACAAACGAGTTAGCTTCACATTCATTAGGAACACATGATTTAGCTTCAAATCAATACGAAGTAGAAAGTTTAGCTTTAAATCCATGCGAAACAATTGATTTAGTTTCAAATACTTGCGAAATAAATGATTTATCTTTAACTGGAGGCGAAACAAGCGAGTTTGCTTCAAATCCATGCGAAACACATTATTTGTGTTCAAAGCGATGCGAACTAGATGGTTTAGCTTCAAATCCAAGCGAAACAAATGATGTAGCTTCAAATACTTGCGATATCAATGATTTAGATTCAACTGCTTGCGAAACAAACGAGTTAGCTTCTAATCCACGCGAAACGCGTGATTCAGCTTCAGATCAATGCGAAGTATAAGGTTTAGCTTCAAATCCAGGCGAATCACATGATCTATCTTCAAAGTAATGCGAAGTAGAAGGTTTAGCTTCAAAGCCATGCGAAACAAATGGGTAAGCTTCAAATACTTCCGATGTAAATGATTTAGCTTCAACTGGAAGAGAGACAAACGAGTTAGCTTCACATTCATGCGAAACACATGATTTAGCTTCAAGTCAATGCGAGGTAGAAGCTTTGGCTTCAAATCCATGCGAAACAAATGATTTAGCTTCAAATACTTGCGGTATAAATGATTTAGATTCAACTGCTTGCGAAACAAATGAGTTAGCTTCAAATCCACGCGAAACACATGATTCATCTTCAAATCAATGCGAAGTTGAAGGTTTAGCTTCAAATCCATACGAAACATATGATTTAGCTTCAAATACTTGCGATATAAATGAGTTAGATTCAACTGCGTGCGAAACAAACGAGTTAGCTTCTAATCCACGCGAAACACATGATTTAGCTTGAAATCAATGCAGAGTAGAAGGTTTAGCTTCAAATCTATGCGAAACAAATTATTTATCTTCAGATACTTGCGATATAAATGATTTAGCTTCAACTGGAAGCGAAACAAGCGACTTAGATTCAAATCCTTGCGAGACACATGATTTATCTTCAAAACAATGCGAAGTAGATGGATTAGCTTAAAATCCATGCGAATCAAATGATTTAGCTTCCAATCAATGCGAAGTAGAAGGTTTAGCTTCAAATCCATGCGAAACAAATGATTTAGCTTCAAATACTTGCGATATAAATGAATTAGCTTCAACTGCATTCGAAACGAGCGAGTTATCTTCAAATCCATGCGAAACAAATGATTTAGCTTCAAATACTTGCGATATAAATGAGTTAGATTCAACTGCGTGCGACACAAACGAGTTAGCTTCTAATCCACGCGAAACGCGTGATTCAGCTTCAAATCAATGCGAAGTATAAGGTTTAGCTTCAAATCCAGGCGAAACACATGATTTGTCTTCAAAGCCATACGAAGTAGAAAGTTTAGCTTCATATCCATGCGAAACAAATGATTTAGCTTCAAATCAATGCTAAGTAGAAGGCTTAGCTTCAAATCCATGCGAAACAAATGATTAAGTTTCAAATACTTGCGATATACATGATTTAGCTTCAACTGGAAGCGAAACAGGCGAGTTAGCATCATATCCATGCGAAGCAAACCATTTTGCTTCAAATACTTGCGATATAAATGATTTAGCTTCAAATGCATGCGATACACATGATTTAGCTTCAAATCAATGCGATGTAGATGGTTTAGCTTCAAATGCATGCGAAACACATGACTTAGCTTCAAATCAATGCGGAACGCATGATTTAGCTTCAAATCAATGCGAAGTATAAGGTTTAGCTTCAAATCCATGCGAAACACATGATTTACCTTCAAAGCAATGCGAAGTAGATGGTTTAGCTTAATATCCATGCGAATCAAACGATTTAGCTACCAATCAATGCGAAGTAGGAGGTTTAGCTTCAAATCCATAAGAAACAAATTATATAGCTTCAAATACTTGCGATATAAATGATTTAGCTTCAACTGCATGCGAAACAATCGAGTTAGCTTCTAATCCATGCGAAACAAGTGATTTAGCATCAAATACTTGCGATATAAACGGTATAGCTTCAAATGCATGCGGAACAAACGAGTTAGCTTCACATTCATTCGAAGCACATGATTTATCTTCAAATCAATGCGAAGTAGAAGGTTTAGCTTCAAATCCAAGCTAAATAAATGATTTATCTTCAAATACTTGCGATATACATGATTTAGCTTCAACTGGAAGCGAAACAAGCGAGTTAGGTACAAATCCATGCGAAATACATGATTTACCTTCAAAGCAATGCGAAGTAGATTGTTTAGCTTAATATCCATGCGAATCAAACGATTTAGCTACCAATCAATGCGAAGTAGAAGGTTTAGCTTCAAATCCATAAGAAACAAATTATATAGCTTCAAATACTTGCGATATAAATGATTTAGCTTCAACTGCATGCGAAACAATCGAGTTAGCTTCAAATCCATGCGAAACAAATGATTTTGATTCAAATACTTGCGATATGAACGACATAGTTTCAATTGCATGCGACACAAACGAATTAGCTTCACATTCATTCGAAACGCATGATTTAGCTTCAAATCAGTGCGAAGTAGAAGGTTTAGCTTCAAATCCATGCGAAACAAACGATTAAGCTTCAAATACATTCGATAACAATGATTTAGCTTCAACTGCATGCGAAACAAACTAGTTAGCCTCAATTCCATGCGAAACAAATGGCTCAGCTTCAAATCAATGCGAGGTAGTTGCTTTCGCTTCAAATCCAAGCGAAACAAACTATTTAGATTCAAATCAATGCGGAGTATAAGGTTTAGCTTCAAAACCATGCGAAACAAATGATTTAGCTTCAAATACTTGCGATATAAATGATTTAGCTTCAACTGCATGCGAAACAATCGAGTTAGCTTCTAATCCATGCGAAACAAATGATTTTGATTCAAATACTTGCGATATGAACGACATAGTTTCAATTGCATGCGACACAAACGAATTAGCTTCACATTCATTCGAAACGCATGATTTAGCTTTAAATCAGTGCGAAGTAGAAGGTTTAGCTTCAAATCCATGCGAAACAAACGATTAAGCTTCAAATACATTCGATAACAATGATTTAGCTTCAACTGCATGCGAAACAAACTAGTTAGGCTCAATTCCATGCGAAACAAATGGCTCAGCTTCAAATCAATGCGAGGTAGTTGCTTTCGCTTCAAATCCAAGCGAAACAAACTATTTAGATTCAAATCAATGCGGAGTATAAGGTTCAGCTTCAAAACCATGCGAAACAAATGATTTAGCTTCAAATACTTGCGATATAAATGAATTAGCTTCAATTGCATTCAAAACAAGCGAGTTAGCTTCAAATCCATGCGAAACACATGATTTGTCTACAAAGCTATACGAACTAGAAGGTTTAGCTTCATATCCATGCGAAAAAATTATTTAGCTTCAAATCCACGCGACACAAATGATTTAGCTTCAAATACTTGCGATATAAACGATATAGCTTGAAATGCGTGCGAAACAAACGAGTTAGCTTCACATTCATTCGAAACACATGATTTACCTACAAATCAATGCGAAGTAGAAGGTTTAGCTTCAAATCTCTGCAAAACAAATTATTTAGCTTCAAATACTTGCGATATCAACGATTTAGCTTCAACTGGAAGCGAAACAAGCGAGTTAGCTTCTAATCCATGCGAAACAAACGAGTTAGCTTCACATTCATTCGAAATACATGATTTAGCTTCGAATCAATGCGAAGTAAAAGGTTTAGTTTCAAATCCAAGCGTAATAAATGATTTAGCTTCAAATACTTGCGAAATAAATGAATTAGCTTCAACTACATTCGAAACAAGCGAGTTAACTTCAAATCCATGCGAAACACATGATTTGTCTTCAAAGCAATACGAACTAGAAGGTTTAGCTTCATATCCATGCGGAACAAATGATTTAGATTCAAATATTTGCGATATAAATGAATTAGCTTCAACTGCATTCGAAACAAGCGAGTTAGCTTCAAATCCATGCGATACACATGAATTGTCTTCAAAGCAATACGAAGTAGAAGGTTTAGCTACATATCCATGCGGAACAAATGATTTAGCTTCAAATACTTGCGATATAAATGAATTAGCTTCAACTGCATACGAAACAAGCGAGTTAGCTTCAAATCCATGCGAAACACATGATTTGTCTTCAAAGCAATACGAAGTAGAAGGTTTAGCTTCATATCCATGCGAAACAAATGAATTAGCTTCAAATACTTGCGATATAAACGACATAGCTTCAATTGCGTGCGACACAAACGAATTAGCTTCACATTCATTCGAAACACAAGATTTAGCTTCAAATCAATGCGAAGTAGAAGGTTTAGCTACAAATCCATGCGAGGCAAATGATTTAGCTACTAATACTTGCGATATAAATGATTTAGCTTTAACTGCAAGCGAAACAAGCGAGTTAGTTACAAATCTATGCGAAACTCATGATTTATCTTCAAATCAATGCGAAATAGAAGGTTTAGCTTAAAATCCATGCGAATCAAATGATTTAGCTACCAATCAATGCGAAGTAGAAGGTTTAGCTTCAAATCCATGCGAAACAAACGATTTAGCTTCAAATACATGCGATATCAATGATTTAGCTTCAACTGCATGCGAAACAAACTAGTTAGCCTCAATTCCACGCGAAACAAATGGCTCAGCTTCAAATCAATGCGAGGTAGTTGCTTTGGCTTCAAATCCAAGCGTAACAAACTATTTAGATTCAAATCAATGCGGAGTATAAGGTTTAGCTTCAAAACCATGCGAAACAAATGATTTAGCTTCAAATACTTGCGATATAATTGAATCAGCTTCAACTGCATTCGGAACAATCGAGTTAGCTTCAAATCCATGCGAAGCACATGATTTGACTTCAAAGCAATACGAAGTAGAAGGTTTAGCTTCATATCCATGCGAAACAAATGATTTAGCTTCGAATACTTGCGAGATAAATGATTTAGATTCAACTGGAAGCTTAACAAGCGAGTTAGATTCAAATCCATGCGAAACACATTATTTATCTTCAAAGCAATGCGAAGTAGATGGTTTAGTTTAAAATCCATGCGAATCAAATGATTTAGCTACCAATCAATGCGAAGTAGAAGGTTTAGCTTCAAATCAATGCGAAACAAACGATTTAGCTTCAAATACATGCGATATCAATGATTTAGCTTCAACTGCATGCGAAACAGACTAGTTAACGTCAATTCCATGCGAAACAAATGGATCAGCTTCAAATCAATGCGAGGTAGAAGCTTTGGCTTCAAATCCAAGCGAAACAAACGATTTAGATTCAAATCAATGCGGAGTACAAGGTTTAGCTTCAAAACCATGCGAACCAAATGATTTAGCTCCAAATACTTGCGATATAAATGATTTAGCTTTAACTGGAAGCGAAACAAGCGAGTTAGCATCAAATTCATGCGAAACACATGATTTGTCTTAAAAGCAATGCGAAGTAGATGGTTTAGCTTAAAATCCATGCGAATCAAATGATTTAGCTTCCAATCAAAGCGAAGTAGAAGGTGTAGCTTCAAATCCATAAGAAACAAATTATTTAGCTTCAAATACTTGCGATATAAATGATTTAGCTTCAACTGGATGCGAGACAAACGAGTTAGCTTCGCATTCATGTCAAACACATGATTTAGCTTCAAATCAATGCGAAGTAGAAGTTTTAGCTTCAAATCCATGCGAAACAAATGATTTAGCTCCAAATACTTGCGATATAAATGATTTAGCTTTAACTGGAGGCGATACATGCGAGTTAGCTTCAAATCCATGCGAAACAAATGATTTAGCTTCAAATACTTGCGATATAAATGAATTAGCTTCAACTGCATTCGAAACGAGCGAGTTAGCTTCAAATCCATGCGAAACAAATGATTTAGCTTCAAATACTTGCGATATAAATGAGTTATATTCAACTGCGTGCGACACAAACGAGTTAGCTTCTAATCCACGCGAAACGCGTGATTCAGCTTCAAATCAATGCGAAGTATAAGGTTTAGCTTCAAATCCAGGCAAAACACATGATCTATCTTCAAAGCAATGCGAAGTTGAAGGTTTTGTTTCAAATCCATGCGAAACAAATGATTTAGCTACAAATAATTGCGATAGAAATGAGTTAGAATCAACTGCGTGCAAAACAAACGTGTTCGCTTCTAATCCACGCGAAACGCGTGATTCAGCTTCAAATCAATGCGAAGTATAAGGTTTAGCTTCAAATCCAGGCGGAACACATGATTTAGCTTCAAATCAATGCGCGGTAGAAGCTTTGGATTCAAATCCATGCGAAACAAATGATTTAGCTTCAAATTATTGCGAAATAAGCGATTTAGATTCAAGTGCATGCGAAACAAACGAGTTAGCTTCAAATCCATGCGAAACAAATACTTTATCTTCAAATCAATGCGAAGTTGAAGGTTTAGCTTCAAATCCATGCGAAACAAATGATTTAGCTTCAAATACTTGCGATATATATGAGTTATATTCAACTGCGTGCGACACAAACAAGTTAGCTTCTAATCCACGCGAATCGCGTGATTCAGCTTCAAATCAATGCGAAGTATAAGGTTTAGCTTCAAATCCAGGCAAAACACATGATCTATCTTCAAAGCAGTGCGAAGTTGAAGGTTTAGTTTCAAATCCATGCGAAACAAATGATTTAGCTTCAAATACTTGCGATAGAAATGAGTTAGAATCAACTGCGTGTGAAACAAACGTGTCAGCTTCTAATCCACGCGAAACGCGTGATTCAGCTTCAAATCAATGCAAAGTATAAGGTTTAGCTTCAAATCCAGGCGGAACACATGATTTAGCTTCAAATCAATGCGAGGTAGAAGCTTTGGATTCTTATCCATGCGAAACAAATGATTTAGCTTCAAATACTTGCGATATAAATGAGTTAGATTCAACTGCGTGCGACACAAACGAGTTAGCTTCTAATCCACGCGAAACGCGTGATTCAGCTTCAAATCAATGCGAAGTATAAGGTTTAGCTTCAAATCCAGGCGAAACACATGATTTGTCTTCAAAGCCATACGAAGTAGAAAGTTTAGCTTCATATCCATGCGAAACAAATGATTTAGCTTCAAATCAATGCTAAGTAGAAGGCTTAGCTTCAAATCCATGCGAAACAAATGATTAAGCTTCAAATACTTGCGATATACATGATTTAGCTTCAACTGGAAGCGAAACAGGCGAGTTAGCTTCATATCCATGCGAAACAAATGATTTAGCTTCAAATACTTGCGATATAAATGATTTAGCTTCAACTGGATGCGAGACAAACGACTTAGCTTCACATTCATGCGAAACACATGATTTAGCTTCAAATCAATGCAAGGTAGAAGCTTTGGCTTCAAATCCATGCGAAACAAATGATTTAGCTTCAAATACTTGCGATATAAATGATTTAGAGTCAACTGCTTGCGAAACAAACGAGTTAGCTTCAAATCCACGCGAAACACATGATTTATCTTCAAATCAATGCGAAGTTGAAGGTTTAGCTTCAAATCCATGCGAAACAAATGATTTAGCTTCAAATACTTGCGATATAAATGAGTTAGATTCAACTGCGTGCGACACAAACGAATTAGCTTCTAATCCACGCGAAACGCGTGATTCAGCTTCAAATCAATGCGAAGTATAAGGTTTAGCTTCAAATCCATGCGAAACAAATGATTTAGCTTCAAATACTTGCGATATAAATGATTTAGCTTCAACTGGATGCGAGACAAACGAGTTAGCTTCGCATTCATGCCAAACACATGATTTAGCTTCAAATCAATGCGAGGTAGAAGTTTTGGCTTCAAATCCATGCGAAACAAATGATTTAGCTTCAAATACTTGTGATATAAATGATATGGTTTCAAATGCATGCAAACCATACGAGTTACTTTCACATTCATGCCATACACCTGATTTTGCTTCAAATCAATGTGAAGTAGAAGGCTTAGCTTCACATCCATGCGAAGCAAACCATTTAGCTTCAAATACTTGCGATATAAATGATTTAGCTTCAAATGCATGCGATACACATGATTTAGCTTCAAATCAATGCGATGTAGATGGTTTAGCTTCCAATGCATGCGAAACACATGACTTAGCTTCAAATCAATGCGGAATAGAAGCTTTTGCTTCAAATGCATGCGGAACACACGATTTCGTTTCAAGTCAATGCTGAGTAGAATGTTTAGCTTCAAATCCATAAGAAACAAATGATTCAGCATTATATACTTGCGATATAAATGATTTAGCTACATCTGGAAGCAAAACAAGCGAGGTAGCTGAAAAACAATTCGAATCGCATGATTTAGCTTCAAATCGATGCGGAGTAGAAGGATTAGCTTCAAATCCATGCGAAACAAATGATTTAGCTTCAAATACTTGCGACATAAATGATTTAGCTTCGACTGGATGCGGCACAAACGAGTTAGATTCAAGACCACTCGAAACACATAATTTAGCTTCAAATCAATGCGAAGTGGAAGGTTTAGATTCAAATACATGCGAAACAAATGATTTAGCTTAAAATACTAGCGATATAAATGATTTAGCTTCAAGTGGAAGCGAAACAAGCGAGATAGCTTGTAATCCATGCGAAACAAATGGTTTGGCTTCAAAGATTTGCGATATAAATGATATAGTTTGAAATGCATGCGAAACATACGAGTTAGATTCACATGCATGCGAAACACATGATTTAGCTTCAAATCAATGCGAAGTAGAAGGTTTAGCTTGAAATCCAAGCGAAATAAATGATTTAGCTTCAAATCAATGCTAAGTAGAAGGCTTAGCTTCAAATTCATGCGAAACAAATGATTTAGTTTCAAATACTTGCGATATAAACGATATAGCTTCAAATGCATGCGAAACAAACGAATTAGCCCAAATTCCATGCGAAACAAATGGCTTCGCTTCAAATCAATGCGAGGTAGAAGCTGTGGCTTCAAAACCAAGAGAAACAAATGATTTAGCTTCAAATACTTGCGATATAAATGATTTAGCTTCAACTGTAACCGAAACAAACGAGTTAGCTTCACATTCATTAGGAACACATGATTTAGCTTCAAATCAATACGAAGTAGAAAGTTTAGCTTCAAATCCATGCGAAACAATTGATTTAGTTTCAAATACTTGCGAAATAAATGATTTATCTTTAACTGGAGGCGAAACAAGCGAGTTTGCTTCAAATCCATGCGAAACACATTATTTGTGTTCAAAGCGATGCGAAGTAGATGGTTTAGCTTCAAATCCAAGCGAAACAAACGATGTAGCTTCAAATACTTGCGATATCAATGATTTAGATTCAACTGCTTGCGAAACAAACGAGTTAGCTTCTAATCCACGCGAAACGCGTGATTCAGCTTCAGATCAATGCGAAGTATAAGGTTTAGCTTCAAATCCAGGCGAATCACATGATCTATCTTCAAAGTAATGCGAAGTAGAAGGTTTAGCTTCAAAGCCATGCGAAACAAATGGGTAAGCTTCAAATACTTCCGATGTAAATGATTTAGCTTCAACTGGAAGAGAGACAAACGAGTTAGCTTCACATTCATGCGAAACACATGATTTAGCTTCAAGTCAATGCGAGGTAGAAGCTTTGGCTTCAAATCCATGCGAAACAAATGATTTAGCTTCAAATACTTGCGGTATAAATGATTTAGATTCAACTGCTTGCGAAACAAATGAGTTAGCTTCAAATCCACGCGAAACACATGATTCATCTTCAAATCAATGCGAAGTTGAAGGTTTAGCTTCAAATCCATACGAAACATATGATTTAGCTTCAAATACTTGCGATATAAATGAGTTAGATTCAACTGCGTGCGAAACAAACGAGTTAGCTTCTAATCCACGCGAAACACATGATTTAGCTTGAAATCAATGCAGAGTAGAAGGTTTAGCTTCAAATCTATGCGAAACAAATTATTTATCTTCAGATACTTGCGATATAAATGATTTAGCTTCAACTGGAAGCGAAACAAGCGACTTAGATTCAAATCCTTGCGAGACACATGATTTATCTTCAAAACAATGCGAAGTAGATGGATTAGCTTAAAATCCATGCGAATCAAATGATTTAGCTTCCAATCAATGCGAAGTAGAAGGTTTAGCTTCAAATCCTTGCGAAACAAATGATTTAGCTTCAAATACTTGCGATATAAATGAATTAGCTTCAACTGCATTCGAAACGAGCGAGTTATCTTCAAATCCATGCGAAACAAATGATTTAGCTTCAAATACTTGCGATATAAATGAGTTAGATTCAACTGCGTGCGACACAAACGAGTTAGCTTCTAATCCACGCGAAACGCGTGATTCAGCTTCAAATCAATGCGAAGTATAAGGTTTAGCTTCAAATCCAGGCGAAACACATGATTTGTCTTCAAAGCCATACGAAGTAGAAAGTTTAGCTTCATATCCATGCGAAACAAATGATTTAGCATCAAATACTTGCGATATAAACGGTATAGCTTCAAATGCATGCGGAACAAACGAGTTAGCTTCACATTCATTCGAAGCACATGATTTATCTTCAAATCAATGCGAAGTAGAAGGTTTAGCTTCAAATCCAAGCTAAATAAATGATTTATCTTCAAATACTTGCGATATAAATGACTTAGCTTCAACTGGAAGCGAAACAAGCGAGTTAGGTACAAATCCATGCGAAATACATGATTTACCTTCAAAGCAATGCGAAGTAGATTGTTTAGCTTAATATCCATGCGAATCAAACGATTTAGCTACCAATCAATGCGAAGTAGAAGGTTTAGCTTCAAATCCATAAGAAACAAATTATATAGCTTCAAATACTTGCGATATAAATGATTTAGCTTCAACTGCATGCGAAACAATCGAGTTAGCTTCAAATCCATGCGAAACAAATGATTTTGATTCAAATACTTGCGATATGAACGACATAGTTTCAATTGCATGCGACACAAACGAATTAGCTTCACATTCATTCGAAACGCATGATTTAGCTTCAAATCAGTGCGAAGTAGAAGGTTTAGCTTCAAATCCATGCGAAACAAACGATTAAGCTTCAAATACATTCGATAACAATGATTTAGCTTCAACTGCATGCGAAACAAACTAGTTAGCCTCAATTCCATGCGAAACAAATGGCTCAGCTTCAAATCAATGCGAGGTAGTTGCTTTCGCTTCAAATCCAAGCGAAACAAACTATTTAGATTCAAATCAATGCGGAGTATAAGGTTTAGCTTCAAAACCATGCGAAACAAATGATTTAGCTTCAAATACTTGCGATATAAATGATTTAGCTTCAACTGCATGCGAAACAATCGAGTTAGCTTCTAATCCATGCGAAACAAATGATTTAGCTTCAAATACTTGCGATATAAATGAATTAGCTTCAATTGCATTCAAAACAAGCGAGTTAGCTTCAAATCCATGCGAAACACATGATTTGTCTACAAAGCTATACGAACTAGAAGGTTTAGCTTCATATCCATGCGAAAAAATTATTTAGCTTCAAATCCACGCGACACAAATGATTTAGCTTCAAATACTTGCGATATAAACGATATAGCTTGAAATGCGTGCGAAACAAACGAGTTAGCTTCACATTCATTCGAAACACATGATTTACCTACAAATCAATGCGAAGTAGAAGGTTTAGCTTCAAATCTCTGCAAAACAAATTATTTAGCTTCAAATACTTGCGATATCAACGATTTAGCTTCAACTGGAAGCGAAACAAGCGAGTTAGCTTCTAATCCATGCGAAACAAACGAGTTAGCTTCACATTCATTCGAAATACATGATTTAGCTTCGAATCAATGCGAAGTAAAAGGTTTAGTTTCAAATCCAAGCGTAATAAATGATTTAGCTTCAAATACTTGCGAAATAAATGAATTAGCTTCAACTACATTCGAAACAAGCGAGTTAACTTCAAATCCATGCGAAACACATGATTTGTCTTCAAAGCAATACGAACTAGAAGGTTTAGCTTCATATCCATGCGGAACAAATGATTTAGATTCAAATATTTGCGATATAAATGAATTAGCTTCAACTGCATTCGAAACAAGCGAGTTAGCTTCAAATCCATGCGATACACATGAATAGTCTTCAAAGCAATACGAAGTAGAAGGTTTAGCTACATATCCATGCGGAACAAATGATTTAGCTTCAAATACTTGCGATATAAATGAATTAGCTTCAACTGCATACGAAACAAGCGAGTTAGCTTCAAATCCATGCGAAACACATGATTTGTCTTCAAAGCAATACGAAGTAGAAGGTTTAGCTTCATATCCATGCGAAACAAATGAATTAGCTTCAAATACTTGCGATATAAACGACATAGCTTCAATTGCGTGCGACACAAACGAATTAGCTTCACATTCATTCGAAACACAAGATTTAGCTTCAAATCAATGCGAAGTAGAAGGTTTAGCTACAAATCCATGCGAGGCAAATGATTTAGCTACTAATACTTGCGATATAAATGATTTAGCTTTAACTGCAAGCGAAACAAGCGAGTTAGTTACAAATCTATGCGAAACTCATGATTTATCTTCAAATCAATGCGAAATAGAAGGTTTAGCTTAAAATCCATGCGAATCAAATGATTTAGCTACCAATCAATGCGAAGTAGAAGGTTTAGCTTCAAATCCATGCGAAACAAACGATTTAGCTTCAAATACATGCGATATCAATGATTTAGCTTCAACTGCATGCGAAAGAAACTAGTTAGCCTCAATTCCATGCGAAACAAATGGCTCAGCTTCAAATCAATGCGAGGTAGTTGCTTTGGCTTCAAATCCAAGCGTAACAAACTATTTAGATTCAAATCAATGCGGAGTATAAGGTTTAGCTTCAAAACCATGCGAAACAAATGATTTAGCTTCAAATACTTGCGATATAATTGAATCAGCTTCAACTGCATTCGGAACAATCGAGTTAGCTTCAAATCCATGCGAAGCACATGATTTGACTTCAAAGCAATACGAAGTAGAAGGTTTAGCTTCATATCCATGCGAAACAAATGATTTAGCTTCGAATACTTGCGAGATAAATGATTTAGATTCAACTGGAAGCTTAACAAGCGAGTTAGATTCAAATCCATGCGAAACACATTATTTATCTTCAAAGCAATGCGAAGTAGATGGTTTAGTTTAAAATCCATGCGAATCAAATGATTTAGCTACCAATCAATGCGAAGTAGAAGGTTTAGCTTCAAATCCATGCGAAACAAACGATTTAGCTTCAAATACATGCGATATCAATGATTTAGCTTCAACTGCATGCGAAACAGACTAGTTAACGTCAATTCCATGCGAAACAAATGGATCAGCTTCAAATCAATGCGAGGTAGAAGCTTTGGCTTCAAATCCAAGCGAAACAAACGATTTAGATTCAAATCAATGCGGAGTACAAGGTTTAGCTTCAAAACCATGCGAACCAAATGATTTAGCTCCAAATACTTGCGATATAAATGATTTAGCTTTAACTGGAAGCGAAACAAGCGAGTTAGCATCAAATTCATGCGAAACACATGATTTGTCTTAAAAGCAATGCGAAGTAGATGGTTTAGCTTAAAATCCATGCGAATCAAATGATTTAGCTTCCAATCAAAGCGAAGTAGAAGGTGTAGCTTCAAATCCATAAGAAACAAATTATTTAGCTTCAAAAACTTGCGATATAAATGATTTAGCTTCAAATGCATGCGATACACATGATTTAGCTTCAAATCAATGCGATGTAGATGGTTTAGCTTCAAATGCATGCGAAACACATGACAGCTTCAAATCAATGCGGAATAGAAGCTTTTGCTTCAAATGCATGCGGAACACACGATTTCGTTTCAAGTCAATGCTGAGTAGAATGTTTAGCTTCATATCCATAAGAAACAAATGATTCAGCATCATATACTTGCGATATAAATGATTTAGCATCAACTGAATGCGAAACAAACGAGTTAGCTTCAAATCCATGCGGAACGCATGATTTAGCTTCAAATCAATGCGAAGTAGAAGGTTTAGCTTCAAATCCACGTGAAACAAATGATTTAGCTTCATATACTTGCGATATAAATGATTTAGATTCAACTGCATGCGAAACAATCAAGTTAGATTCAAATCCATGCGAAACACGAGATTTAGATTCAAATCAAAGCGAAGTAGAAAGTTTACCTTCAAATCCAAGCGAAACAAATGATTTAGCTTCAAATACTTGCGATGTAAATCATTTAGATTCAAGTGCAGGCGAAACAAACGAATTAGCTTCACATTCATTCGAAACACATGACTTAGGTTCAGATCAATGCGAAGTAGAAGTTTTAGCTTCAAATCCATAAGAAACAAATGATTCAGCATCATATACTTGCGATATAAATGATTTAGCTACATCTGGAAGCAAAACCATCGAGGTAGCTGAAAAACAATTCGAATCGCATGATTTAGCTTCAAATCGATGCGGAGTAGAAGGATTAGCTTCAAATCCATGCGAAACAAATGATTTAGCTTCAAATACTTGCGACATAAATGATTTAGCTTCGACTGGATGCGGCACAAACGAGTTAGATTCAAGACCACTCGAAACACATAATTTAGCTTCAAATCAATGCGAAGTGGAAGGTTTAGATTCAAATACATGCGAAACAAATGATTTAGCTTAAAATACTAGCGATATAAATGATTTAGCTTCAAGTGGAAGCGAAACAAGCGAGATAGCTTGTAATCCATGCGAAACAAATGGTTTGGCTTCAAAGATTTGCGATATAAATGATATAGTTTGAAATGCATGCGAAACATACGAGTTAGATTCACATGCATGCGAAACACATGATTTAGCTTCAAATCAATGCGAAGTAGAAGGTTTAGCTTGAAATCCAAGCGAAATAAATGATTTAGCTTCAAATCAATGCTAAGTAGAAGGCTTAGCTTCAAATTCATGCGAAACAAATGATTTAGTTTCAAATACTTGCGATATAAACGATATAGCTTCAAATGCATGCGAAACAAACGAATTAGCCCAAATTCCATGCGAAACAAATGGCTTCGCTTCAAATCAATGCGAGGTAGAAGCTGTGGCTTCAAAACCAAGAGAAACAAATGATTTAGCTTCAAATACTTGCGATATAAATGATTTAGCTTCAACTGTAACCGAAACAAACGAGTTAGCTTCACATTCATTAGGAACACATGATTTAGCTTCAAATCAATACGAAGTAGAAAGTTTAGCTTCAAATCCATGCGAAACAATTGATTTAGTTTCAAATACTTGCGAAATAAATGATTTATCTTTAACTGGAGGCGAAACAAGCGAGTTTGCTTCAAATCCATGCGAAACACATTATTTGTGTTCAAAGCGATGCGAAGTAGATGGTTTAGCTTCAAATCCAAGCGAAACAAATGATGTAGCTTCAAATACTTGCGATATCAATGATTTAGATTCAACTGCTTGCGAAACAAACGAGTTAGCTTCTAATCCACGCGAAACGCGTGATTCAGCTTCAGATCAATGCGAAGTATAAGGTTTAGCTTCAAATCCAGGCGAAACACATGATCTATCTTCAAAGTAATGCGAAGTAGAAGGTTTAGCTTCAAAGCCATGCGAAACAAATGGGTAAGCTTCAAATACTTCCGATGTAAATGATTTAGCTTCAACTGGAAGAGAGACAAACGAGTTAGCTTCACATTCATGCGAAACACATGATTTAGCTTCAAGTCAATGCGAGGTAGAAGCTTTGGCTTCAAATCCATGCGAAACAAATGATTTAGCTTCAAATACTTGCGGTATAAATGATTTAGATTCAACTGCTTGCGAAACAAATGAGTTAGCTTCAAATCCACGCGAAACACATGATTCATCTTCAAATCAATGCGAAGTTGAAGGTTTAGCTTCAAATCCATACGAAACATATGATTTAGCTTCAAATACTTGCGATATAAATGAGTTAGATTCAACTGCGTGCGAAACAAACGAGTTAGCTTCTAATCCACGCGAAACACATGATTTAGCTTGAAATCAATGCAGAGTAGAAGGTTTAGCTTCAAATCTATGCGAAACAAATTATTTATCTTCAGATACTTGCGATATAAATGATTTAGCTTCAACTGGAAGAGAAACAAGCGACTTAGATTCAAATCCTTGCGAGACACATGATTTATCTTCAAAACAATGCGAAGTAGATGGATTAGCTTAAAATCCATGCGAATCAAATGATTTAGCTTCCAATCAATGCGAAGTAGAAGGTTTAGCTTCAAATCCATGCGAAACAAATGATTTAGCTTCAAATACTTGCGATATAAATGAATTAGCTTCAACTGCATTCGAATCGAGCGAGTTATCTTCAAATCCATGCGAAACAAATGATTTAGCTTCAAATACTTGCGATATAAATGAGTTAGATTCAACTGCGTGCGACACAAACGAGTTAGCTTCTAATCCACGCGAAACGCGTGATTCAGCTTCAAATCAATGCGAAGTATAAGGTTTAGCTTCAAATCCAGGCGAAACACATGATTTGTCTTCAAAGCCATACGAAGTAGAAAGTTTAGCTTCATATCCATGCGAAACAAATGATTTAGCTTCAAATCAATGCTAAGTAGAAGGCTTAGCTTCAAATCCATGCGAAACAAATGATTAAGTTTCAAATACTTGCGATATACATGATTTAGCTTCAACTGGAAGCGAAACAGGCGAGTTAGCTTCATATCCATGCGAAGCAAACCATTTAGCTTCAAATACTTGCGATATAAATGATTTAGCTTCAAATGCATGCGATACACATGATTTAGCTTCAAATCAATGCGATGTAGATGGTTTAGCTTCAAATGCATGCGAAACACATGACTTAGCTTCAAATCAATGCGGAACGCATGATTTAGCTTCAAATCAATGCGAAGTATAAGGTTTAGCTTCAAATCCATGCGAAACACATGATTTACCTTCAAAGCAATGCGAAGTAGATGGTTTAGCTTAATATCCATGCGAATCAAACGATTTAGCTACCAATCAATGCGAAGTAGGAGGTTTAGCTTCAAATCCATAAGAAACAAATTATATAGCTTCAAATACTTGCGATATAAATGATTTAGCTTCAACTGCATGCGAAACAATCGAGTTAGCTTCTAATCCATGCGAAACAAGTGATTTAGCATCAAATACTTGCGATATAAACGGTATAGCTTCAAATGCATGCGGAACAAACGAGTTAGCTTCACATTCATTCGAAGCACATGATTTATCTTCAAATCAATGCGAAGTAGAAGGTTTAGCTTCAAATCCAAGCTAAATAAATGATTTATCTTCAAATACTTGCGATATAAATGACTTAGCTTCAACTGGAAGCGAAACACGCGAGTTAGGTACAAATCCATGCGAAATACGTGATTTACCTTCAAAGCAATGCGAAGTAGATTGTTTAGCTTAATATCCATGCGAATCAAACGATTTAGCTACCAATCAATGCGAAGTAGAAGGTTTAGCTTCAAATCCATAAGAAACAAATTATATAGCTTCAAATACTTGCGATATAAATGATTTAGCTTCAACTGCATGCGAAACAATCGAGTTAGCTTCAAATCCATGCGAAACAAATGATTTTGTTTCAAATACTTGCGATATGAACGACATAGTTTCAATTGCATGCGACACAAACGAATTAGCTTCACATTCATTCGAAACGCATGATCTAGCTTCAAATCAGTGCGAAGTAGAAGGTTTAGCTTCAAATCCATGCGAAACAAACGATTAAGCTTCAAATACATTCGATAACAATGATTTAGCTTCAACTGCATGCGAAACAAACTAGTTAGCCTCAATTCCATGCGAAACAAATGGCTCAGCTTCAAATCAATGCGAGGTAGTTGCTTTCGCTTCAAATCCAAGCGAAACAAACTATTTAGATTCAAATCAATGCGGAGTATAAGGTTTAGCTTCAAAACCATGCGAAACAAATGATTTAGCTTCAAATACTTGCGATATAAATGATTTAGCTTCAACTGCATGCGAAACAATCGAGTTAGCTTCTAATCCATGCGAAACAAATGATTTTGATTCAAATACTTGCGATATGAACGACATAGTTTCAATTGCATGCGACACAAACGAATTAGCTTCACATTCATTCGAAACGCATGATTTAGCTTTAAATCAGTGCGAAGTAGAAGGTTTAGCTTCAAATCCATGCGAAACAAACGATTAAGCTTCAAATACATTCGATAACAATGATTTAGCTTCAACTGCATGCGAAACAAACTAGTTAGCCTCAATTCCATGCGAAACAAATGGCTCAGCTTCAAATCAATGCGAGGTAGTTGCTTTCGCTTCAAATCCAAGCGAAACAAACTATTTAGATTCAAATCAATGCGGAGTATAAGGTTTAGCTTCAAAACCATGCGAAACAAATGATTTAGCTTCAAATACTTGCGATATAAATGAATTAGCTTCAATTGCATTCAAAACAAGCGAGTTAGCTTCAAATCCATGCGAAACACATGATTTGTCTACAAAGCTATACGAACTAGAAGGTTTAGCTTCATATCCATGCGAAAAAATTATTTAGCTTCAAATCCACGCGACACAAATGATTTAGCTTCAAATACTTGCGATATAAACGATATAGCTTGAAATGCGTGCGAAACAAACGAGTTAGCTTCACATTCATTCGAAACACATGATTTACCTACAAATCAATGCGAAGTAGAAGGTTTAGCTTCAAATCTCTGCAAAACAAATTATTTAGCTTCAAATACTTGCGATATCAACGATTTAGCTTCAACTGGAAGCGAAACAAGCGAGTTAGCTTCTAATCCATGCGAAACAAACGAGTTAGCTTCACATTCATTCGAAATACATGATTTAGCTTCGAATCAATGCGAAGTAAAAGGTTTAGTTTCAAATCCAAGCGTAATAAATGATTTAGCTTCAAATACTTGCGAAATAAATGAATTAGCTTCAACTACATTCGAAACAAGCGAGTTAACTTCAAATCCATGCGAAACACATGATTTGTCTTCAAAGCAATACGAACTAGAAGGTTTAGCTTCATATCCATGCGGAACAAATGATTTAGATTCAAATATTTGCGATATAAATGAATTAGCTTCAACTGCATTCGAAACAAGCGAGTTAGCTTCAAATCCATGCGATACACATGAATTGTCTTCAAAGCAATACGAAGTAGAAGGTTTAGCTACATATCCATGCGGAACAAATGATTTAGCTTCAAATACTTGCGATATAAATGAATTAGCTTCAACTGCATACGAAACAAGCGAGTTAGCTTCAAATCCATGCGAAACACATGATTTGTCTTCAAAGCAATACGAAATAGAAGGTTTAGCTTAAAATCCATGCGAATCAAATGATTTAGCTACCAATCAATGCGAAGTAGAAGGTTTAGCTTCAAATCCATGCGAAACAAACGATTTAGCTTCAAATACATGCGATATCAATGATTTAGCTTCAACTGCATGCGAAACAAACTAGTTAGCCTCAATTCCATGCGAAACAAATGGCTCAGCTTCAAATCAATGCGAGGTAGTTGCTTTGGCTTCAAATCCAAGCGTAACAAACTATTTAGATTCAAATCAATGCGGAGTATAAGGTTTAGCTTCAAAACCATGCGAAACAAATGATTTAGCTTCAAATACTTGCGATATAATTGAATCAGCTTCAACTGCATTCGGAACAATCGAGTTAGCTTCAAATCCATGCGAAGCACATGATTTGACTTCAAAGCAATACGAAGTAGAAGGTTTAGCTTCATATCCATGCGAAACAAATGATTTAGCTTCGAATACTTGCGAGATAAATGATTTAGATTCAACTGGAAGCTTAACAAGCGAGTTAGATTCAAATCCATGCGAAACACATTATTTATCTTCAAAGCAATGCGAAGTAGATGGTTTAGTTTAAAATCCATGCGAATCAAATGATTTAGCTACCAATCAATGCGAAGTAGAAGGTTTAGCTTCAAATCCATGCGAAACAAACGATTTAGCTTCAAATACATGCGATATCAATGATTTAGCTTCAACTGCATGCGAAACAGACTAGTTAACGTCAATTCCATGCGAAACAAATGGATCAGCTTCAAATCAATGCGAGGTAGAAGCTTTGGCTTCAAATCCAAGCGAAACAAACGATTTAGATTCAAATCAATGCGGAGTACAAGGTTTAGCTTCAAAACCATGCGAACCAAATGATTTAGCTCCAAATACTTGCGATATAAATGATTTAGCTTTAACTGGAAGCGAAACAAGCGAGTTAGCATCAAATTCATGCGAAACACATGATTTGTCTTAAAAGCAATGCGAAGTAGATGGTTTAGCTTAAAATCCATGCGAATCAAATGATTTAGCTTCCAATCAAAGCGAAGTAGAAGGTGTAGCTTCAAATCCATAAGAAACAAATTATTTAGCTTCAAAAACTTGCGATATAAATGATTTAGCTTCAACTTCATGCGAAACAAACGAGTTAACTTCAAATCCATGCGAAACAAATGATTTAGCTTCCAATCAATGCGAAGTAGAAGGTTTAGCTTCAAAGCCATGTGAAACAAATTATTTAGATTCAAATACTTGCGATATAAATGAATTAGCTTCAACTGCATGCGAAACAAACGAGTTAGCATAAAATCCATGCGAATCAAATGATTTAGCTTCCAATCAATGCGAAGGCGAATGTTTAGCTTCAAAACCATAAGAAACAAATTATTTAGCTTCAAAAACTTGCGATATAAATGATTTAGCTTCAACTGCATGCGAAACAAACGAGTTCGCTTCAAATCCATGCGAAACAAATGATTTAGCTCCAAATACTTGCCATATGAATGATTTAGCTTCAACTGCATGCGAAACAAACGAGTTAGCTTCAAATCCACGCGAAACAAATGATTTAGCTTCAAATACTAGCGATATAAATGATTTAGCTTTATCTGGAAGAAAAACAATCGAGTTAGCTTCTGATCCATGCGAAACAAGTGATTTAGATTAAAATACTTGCGATATAAACGATATAGCTTCAAATGCATGCGAAACAAACGAGTTAGCTTCACATTCATTCGAAACACATGATTTAGCTTCAAATCAATGCGAAGTAGAAGGTTTAGCTTCAAATCCAAGCGAAATAAATGATTTATCTTCAAATACTTGCGATATAAATGAATTAGCTTCATCTGCATTCGAAACGAGCGAGTTAGATTCAAATCCATGCGAAACACATGATTTGTCCTCAAAGCCATACGAAGTAGAAGGTGTAGCTTCATATCCATGCGAAACAAATGATTTAGCTTCAAGTCAATGCTAAGTAGAAGGCTTAGCTTCAAATCCATGAGAAACAAATGATTAAGCTTCAAATACTTGCGATATACATGATTTAGCTTCAACTGCATGCGAAACAAACGAGTTAGCTTCAAATCCATGCGAAACACGAGATTTAGATTCAAATCAATGCCGAGTAGAAGTTTTAGCTTCAAATCCATGCGAAACACATGATTTATTTTCAAAGCAATGCGAAGAGATGGTTTAGCTTAAAATCCATGCGAATCAAATGATTTAGCTTCAAATCAATGCGAGGTAGTTGCTTTGGCTTCAAATCCAAGCGAAACAAACCATTTAGATTCAAATCAATGCGGAGTATAAGGTTTAGCTTCAAAACCATGCGAAACAAATGATTTAGCTTCAAAAACTTGCGATATAAATGATTTAGCTTCAACTGCATGCGAAACAAACGAGTTAGCTTCAAAGCCAAGCGAAACAAATGATTTAGCTTCAAAGCAATGCGAAGTAGATGGTTTAGCTTAAAATCCATGCGAAACAAATGATTTAGCTTCAAATACTTGCGATATAAAGGACATAGCTTCAATTGCATGGGACACAAACGAGTTAGCTTCGCATTCATTCGAAACACAAGATTTAGCTTCAAATCAATGCGAAGTAAAAGGATTAGCTACAAATCCATGCGAAACAAATGATTTAGCTTCAAATACTTACGATATAAATGATTTAGCTTTAACTGGAAGCGAAACAAGCGAGTTAGCTTCAAATTCATGCGAAACACATGATTTGTCTTAAAAGCAATACGAAGTAGACGGTTTAGCTTTAAATCCATGCGAAACAAATGATTTAGCTTCAAATACTAGCGATATAAATGATTTAGCTTTAACTGGAAGCAAAACAATCGAGTTAGCTTCTGATCCATGCGAAACAAGTGATTTAGATTAAAATACTTGCGATATAAACGATATAGCTTCAAATGCATGCGAAACAAACGAGTTAGCTTCACATTCATTCGAAACACATGATTTAGCTTCAAATCAATGCGAAGTAGAAGGTTTAGCTTCAAATCCAAGCGAAATAAATGATTTATCTTCAAATACTCGCGATATAAAAGAATTAGCTTCAACTGCATTCGAAACAAGCGAGTTAGCTTCAAATCCATGCGAAACACATGATTTGTCTTCAAAGCAATACGAAGTAGAAGGTTTAGCTTCAAATCCATAAGAAATAAATGATTTAGCTTCAAATACTTGCGATATAAATGATTTAGCTTCAACTGGAAACGAAACAACCGAGTTAGCTTCTAATCCATGCGAAACAAATGATTTAGCTTCAAATACTTGCGATATAAACGATATAGTTTGAAATGCATGCGAAACAAACGAGTTAGCTTCACATTCATTCGAAACACAAGATTTAGCTTCAAATCAGTGCGAAGTAGAAGGTTTAGCTTCAAATCCAAGCGAAATAAATGATTTAGCTTCAAATACTTGCGATATAAATGAATTATCTTCAACTGCATTCGAAACAAGCGAGTTAGCTTCACATTCATTCGAAACACATGATTTAGCTTCAAATTAGTGCGAAGTAGAAGGTTTAGCTACAAATCCAAGCGAAATAAATGAGTTAGATTCAAATACTTGCGATATAAATGAATTAGTTTCAACTGCATTCGAAACAAGCGAGTTAGCTTAAAATCCATGCGAAGCACATGATTTGTATTCAAAGCAATACGAAGTAGAAGGCTTAGCTTCATATCCATGCGGAACAAATGATTTATCTTCAAATACTTGCGATATAAATGAATTAGATTCAACTGCATTCGAAACGTGCGAGTTAGCTTCAAATCCATGCGAAACACATGATTTGTGTTCAAAGCAATACGAAGTAGAAGGTTTAGCTTCATATCCATGCGAAACAAATGATTTAGCTTCCAGTCAATGCGAAGTAGAAGTTTTAGCTTTAAATCCATAAGAAATAAATGATTTAGCTTCAAATACTTGCGATATAAATGAATTAGCTTCAACTGGAAGCGAAACAAGCGAGTTAGCTTCTAATCCATGCGAAACAAATGATTTAGCTTCAAATACTTGCGATATAAACGATATAGTTTGAAATGCATGCGAAACAAACGAGTTAGCTTCACATTCATTCGAAACACATGATTTAGCTTCAAATCAGTGCGAAGTAGAAGGTTTAGCTTCAAATCCAAGCGAAATAAATGATTTAGCTTCAAATACTTGCGATATAAATGAATTATCTTCAACTGCATTCGAAACAAGCGAGTTAGCTTCAAATCCATGCGAAACACATGATTTGTTTTCAAAGCAATACGAAGTAGAAAGTTTAGCTTCATATCCATGCGGAACAAATGATTTAGCTTCAAATACTTGCGATATAAATGAATTAGCTTCAACTGCATTCGAAACGAGCGAGTTAGCTTCAAATCCATGCCAAACACATGATTTATCTTCAAAGCAATGCGAAGTAGATGGTTTAGCTTCAAATCGATGCGAAACAAATGGTTTAGCTTCAAATACTTGCGATATGAATGATTTGGCTTCAACTGCATGCGAAACAAACGAGTTAGCTTCTAATCCATACGAAACCCACGATTTAGCTTCAAATCAAAGCGAAGTAGGAAGTTTGCCTACTAATCCACGCGAAACAAATGATTTAGCTTCAAATACTTGCGATATAAATGAATTAGCTTCAACTGCATTCGAAACGACCGAGTTAGCTTCAAATCCATGCCAAACACATGATTTATCTTCGAAGCAATGCGAAGTAGATGGTTTATCTTCAAATCCATGCGAAACAAATGATTTAGCTTCAAATACTTGCGATATGAATGATTTAGCTTCAACTGCATGCGAAACAAACGAGTTAGCTTCTAATCCATACGAAACCCACGATTTAGCTTCAAATCAAAGCGAAGTAGGAAGTTTGCCTACTAATCCACGCGAAAGAAATGATTTAGCTTCAAATACTTGCGATATAAATGATTTAGCTTCAACTGTAAGCGAAACAAACGAGTTAGCTTCACATTCATTCGAAACACATGATTTAGCTTCAAATCAATGCGAAGTAGAAGGTTTAGCTTCATATCCATGCGAAACAAATGATTTGGCTTCAATTACTTGCGATATAAATGATTTAGCTTCAACTGGAAGCGAAATAAGCGAGTTAGATTCAAATCCATGCGAAACACATGATTTATCTTCAAATCAATGTAAAGTAGATGGTTTAACCTAAAATCCATGCGAATCAAATGATTTAGCTTCCAATCAATGCGAAGTAGATGGTTTAGCTACAAATCCATAAGAAACAAATTATTTAACTTCAAAAACTTGCGATATAAATGATTTAGATTCAACTGCATGCGAAACAAACGAGTTAGCTTCAAATCCATGCGAAACACATGATTTAGCTTCAAATCAATGCGTAATAGAAGGTTTACCTTCAAATGCATGCGAAACAAACGAGTTAGCTTCACATTCATACGAAACACATGATTTAGCTTCAAATCAATGCGAAGTAGTAGGTTTAGATTCAAATCCAGGCGAAACAAATGATTTAGCATCAAATCAATGCGTAGTAGAAGGTTTAGCTTCAATCCCATAAGAAACAAATGATTTAGCTTCAAATACTTGCTATATATATATATGATTTAGATTCAACTGGAAGCGAAACAAACAAGTTAAATTCAAATCCATGAGAAACACGAGATTTAGATTCAAATAAATATCGAGTAGAAGTTTTAGCTTCAAATCCATGCGAAACAATTGATTTAGCTTCAAATACTTGCGATATAAAAGATATAGCTTCAAATGCATGCGAAACAAACGAATTAGCCCGAATTCCATGCGAAACAAATGGCTTAGCTTCAAATCAATGCGAAACAAATGATTTAGCTTCAAATACTTGCTATATAAATGATTTATCTTCAAAGCAATGCGAAGTAGAAGGTTTAGCTTCAAATCCATGCGAAACAAATGATTTAGCTTCAAATACATGCGATATAAGCAATTTAGCTTCAACTGCATGCGAAACATACGAGTTAGCTTCAAATCCATGCGAAACAAATGATTTAGCTTCAAAGCAATGCGAAGTAGATGGTTTAGCTTAAAATCCATGCGAATCAAATGATTTAGCTTCCAATCAAAGCGAAGTAGAAGGTGTAGCTTCAAATCCATAAGAAACAAATTATTTAACTTCAAAAACATGCGATATAAATGATTTAGATTCAACTGCATGCGAAACAAACGAGTTAGCTTCAAATCCATGCGAAACACATGATTTAGCTTCAAATCAATGCGTAATAGAAGGTTTACATTCAAATGCATGCGAAACAAACGAGTTAGCTCCACATTCATACGAAACACATGATTTAGCTTCAAATCAATGCGAAGTAGTAGGTTTAGATTCAAATCCAGGCGAAACAAATGATTTAGCATCAAATCAATGCGTAGTAGAAGGTTTAGCTTCAATCCCATAAGAAACAAATGATTTAGCTTCAAATACTTGCTATATATATATATGATTTAGATTCAACTGGAAGCGAAACAAACAAGTTAAATTCAAATCCATGAGAAACACGAGATTTAGATTCAAATAAATATCGAGTAGAAGTTTTAGCTTCAAATCCATGCGAAACAATTGATTTAGCTTCAAATACTTGCGATATAAAAGATATAGCTTCAAATGCATGCGAAACAAACGAATTAGCCCCAATTCCATGCGAAACAAATGGCTTAGCTTCAAATCAATGCGAAACAAATGATTTAGCTTCAAATACTTGCTATATAAATGATTTATCTTCAAAGCAATGCGAAGTAGAAGGTTTAGCTTCAAATCCATGCGAAACAAATGATTTAGCTTCAAATACATGCGATATAAGCAATTTAGCTTCAACTGCATGCGAAACAAACGAGTTAGCTTCAAATCCATGCGAAACAAATGATTTAGCTTCATAGCAATGCGAAGTAGATGGTTTAGCTTAAAATCCATGCGAATCAAATGATTTAGCTTCCAATCAAAGCGAAGTAGAAGGTGTAGCTTCAAATCCATAAGAAACAAATTATTTAACTTCAAAAACTTGCGATATAAATGATTTAGATTCAACTGCATGCGAAACAAACGAGTTAGCTTCAAATCCATGCGAAACACATGATTTAGCTTCAAATCAATGCGTAATAGAAGGTTTACCTTCAAATGCATGCGAAACAAACGAGTTAGCTCCAAATTCATACGAAATACACGAATTAGCTTTAAATCCACGCGATAGAAACGATTTGACACCAATATCATGCGAAACACACGATTTCGCTTCAAATTCGTGCAAAATAGCGATTTACAATAAACGATTTAGCTTCAAATTCATGCGAAATGAACATTTTAGCTTCAAATTCATGCGAAACACAAGATTTCGAATCAAATTCGTGCAAAATAGCGATTTTCAACAAACGATTTAGTTCACATTCATGCGAAATGATCATTTTAGCTTCAAAATCATGCGAATTACACGATTTAGCCTCAAATCCCCGCGAAACAAAAGATTTATCTTCAATATCATGCGAAACACACGATTTCGACTCAAATTCGTGCGAAATACGCGATTTTCAATAAACGAATAAGATTCAAATCATGCGAAATGAACAATTTAGCTTCAAATTCATGCGAATTACCCGATTTAGCCTCAAGTTCACGCGAAACAAACGATTTGTCTTCAATATCATTCGAAACACACGATTTCGACTCAAGTTCGTGCGAAATACTCGATTTTCAAGAAACGAATAAACTTCAAATCATGCGAAATGTACAATTTAGCTTCAAATTCACGCGAAACACACGATTTCGATTCAAATTCGTGCAAAATAGCGATTTTCAACAAACGATTTATTTCAAATTCATGCGAAATGAACATTTTAGCTTCAAATTTATGCGAATTACACGATTTAGCCACAAATCCCCGCGAAACAAACGATTTAGCGTCAATTTCATGCGAAATACACGATTTCGACTAAAGTTCGTGCGAAATACGCGATTTTCAAGAAACGAATAAGCTTCAAATCAAGCGAAATGTACAATTTAGCTTCAAATTCATGCGAAACTCACGATTTCGATACAAATTCGTGCAAAATAGCGTTTTTCAACAAACGATTTAGAACAAATTCATGCGAAATGAACATTTTAGCTTCAAATTCGTGCGAAACACACGATTTCGACTCAAGTTCGTGCGAAATACGCGATTTTCAAGAAACGAATAAGCTTCAAATCATGCGAAATGAACAATTTATCTTCAAATTCATGCGAAGCACACGATTTCGATTCAAATTCGTGCAAAATAGCGATTTTCAACAAACGATTTATTTCAAATTCATGCGAAATGAACATTGTAGCTTCAAATTCATGCGAATTACTCGATTTAGCCACAAATCCCGGCGAAACAAACGATTTATCTTCAATATCATGCGAAACACACGATTTCGACTCAAATTCGTGCGAAATACGCGATTTTCAAGAAACGAATAAGCTTCAAATCATGCGAAATGTACAATTTAGCTTCAAATTCATGCGAAACACACGATTCCGATACAAATTCGTGCAAAATAGCGATTTTCAACAAACGATTTAATTCTAATTCATGCGAAATGAACATTTTAGCTTCAAATTCATGCGAATTACACGATTTAGCTTCAAATCCAAGCGGAACAATCGATTTAGCGTCAATTTCATGCGAAATACACGGTTTCGACTCAAGTTCGTGCGAAATACGCGATTTTCAAGAAACGAATAAGCTTCAAATCATGCGAAATGAACAATTTATTTTCAAATTCATGCGAAGCACACGATTTCGATTCAAATTCGTGCAAAATAGCGATTTTCAACAAACGATTTAGTTCAAATTCATGCGAAATGAACATTTTAGCTTCAAATTCATGCGAATTACACGATATAGCTTCAAATCCAAGCGAAACAAACGATTTAGCGTCAATTTCATGCGAAATACACGATTTCGACTCAAGTTCGTGCGAAATACGCGATTTTCAAGAAACGAATAAGCTTCAAATCATGCGAAATGAACAATTTAGCTTCAAATTCATGCGAAGCACACGATTTCGATTCAAATTCGTGAAAAATAGCGATTTTCAACAAACGATTTAGTTCAAATTCATGCGAAATGAACATTTTAGCTTCAAATTTATGCGAATTACACAATTTAGCCACAAATCCCCGCGAAACAAACGATTTATCTTCAATATCATGCGACACACACGATTTCGACTCAAATTCGTGCGAAATACGCGATTCTCAAGAAACGAATAAGCTTCAAATCATGCGAAATGTACAATTTAGCTTCAAATTCATGCGAAGCACACGATTTCGATTCAAATTCGTGCAAAATAGCGATTTTCAAGAAACGATTTAGTTCAAATTCATGCGAAATGAACATTATAGCTTCAAATTCATGCGAATTACACGATTTAGCCTCAAATACACGCGAAACAAACGATTTAGCGTCAATTTCATGCGAAATACACGATTTCGACTCAAGTTCGTGCGAAATACGCGATTTTCAAGAAACGAATAAGCTTCAAATCATGCGAAATGTACAATTTAGCTTCAAATTCATGCGAAGCACACGATTTCGATTCAAATTCGTGCAAAATAGCGATTTTCAACAAACGATTTAGTTCGAATTCATGCGAAATGAACATTTTAGCTTCAAATTCATGCGAATTACACGATATAGCTTCAAATCCAAGCGAAACAAACGATTTAGCGTCAATTTCATGCGAAATACACGATTTCGACTCAAGTTCGTGCGAAATACGCGATTTTCAAGAAACGAATAAGCTTCAAATCATGCGAAATGAACAATTTAGCTTCAAATTCATGCGAAGCACACGATTTCGATTCAAATTCGTGAAAAATAGCGATTTTCAACAAACGATTTAGTTCAAATTCATGCGAAATGAACATTTTAGCTTCAAATTTATGCGAATTACACAATTTAGCCACAAATCCCCGCGAAACAAACGATTTATCTTCAATATCATGCGACACACACGATTTCGACTCAAATTCGTGCGAAATACGCGATTCTCAAGAAACGAATAAGCTTCAAATCATGCGAAATGTACAATTTAGCTTCAAATTCATGCGAAGCACACGATTTCGATTCAAATTCATGCAAAATAGCGATTTTCAAGAAACGATTTAGTTCAAATTCATGCGAAATGAACATTATAGCTTCAAATTCATGCGAATTACACGATTTAGCCTCAAATACACGCGAAACAAACGATTTAGCGTCAATTTCATGCGAAATACACGATTTCGACTCAAGTTCGTGCGAAATACGCGATTTTCAAGAAACGAATAAGCTTCAAATCATGCGAAATGTACAATTTAGCTTCAAATTCATGCGAAACACACGATTCCGATACAAATTCGTGCAAAATAGCGATTTTCAACAAACGATTTAATTCAAATTCATGCGAAATGAACATTTTAGCTTCAAATTCATGCGAAATACACGATTTAGCCACAAATCCCCGCGAAACAAACGATTTATCTTGAATATCATGCGAAACACACGATTTCGACTCAAATTCGTGCGAAATACGCGATTTTCAATAAACGAATAAGCTTCAAATCATGCGAAATGTACAATTTAGCTTCAAATTCATGCGAAACACACGATTCCGATACAAATTCGTGCAAAATAGCGATTTTCAACAAACGATTTAATTCAAATTCATGCGAAATGAACATTTTAGCTTCAAATTCATGCGAATTACACGATTTAGCTTCAAATCCAAGCGAAACAATCGATTTAGCGTCAATTTCATGCGAAATACACGGTTTCGACTCAAGTTCGTGCGAAATACGCGATTTTCAAGAAACGAATAAGCTTCAAATCATGCGAAATGGACAATTTAGCTTCAAATTCATGCGCAGCACACGATTTCGATTCAAATTCGTGCAAAATAGCGAATTTCAATAAACGATTTAATTCAAATTCATGCGAAATGATCATTTTAGCTTCAAATTCATGCGAAATACACGAATTAGCCACAAATCCACGCGAAACAAACGATTTAGCGTCAATTTCATGCGAAATACACGATTTCGACTCAAGTTCGTGTGAAATACGCGATTTTCAAGAAACGAATATGCTTCAAATCATGCGAAATGTACAATTTAGCTTCAAATTCATGCGAAACTCACGATTTCGATACAAATTCGTGCAAAATAGCGTTTTTCAACAAACGATTAAGTTCAAATTCATGCGAAATGAACATTTTAGCTTCAAATTCGTGCGAAACACACGATTTCGACTCAAGTTCGTGCGAAATACGCGATTTTCAACAAACGAATAAGCTTCAAATCATGCGAAATGAACAATTTAGATTCAAATTCATGCGAATTACACGATTTAGCCTCAAATTCACGCGAAACAAACGATTTGTCTTCAATATCATTCGAAACACACGATTTCGACTCAAGTTGGTGCGAAACACGCGATTTTCAAGAACGAATAAACTTCAAATCATGCGAAATCTACAATTTAGCTTCAAATTCATGCGAAACACACGATTTCGATTCAAATTCGTGCAAAATAGCGATTTTCAACAAACGATTTATTTCAAATTCATGCGAAATGAACATTGTAGCTTCAAATTCATGCGAATTACTCGATTTAGCCACAAATCCCGGCGAAACAAACGATTTATCTTCAATATCATGCGAAACACACGATTTCGACTCAAATTCGTGCGAAATACGCGATTTTCAAGAAACGAATAAGCTTCAAATCATGCGAAATGGACAATTTAGCTTCAAATTCATGCGAAGCACACGATTTCGATTCAAATTCGTGCAAAATAGCGATTTTCAACAAACGATTTAGTTCAAATTCATGCGAAATGAACATTTTAGTTTCAAATTCATGCGAATTACACGATATAGCTTCAAATCCAAGCGAAACAAACGATTTAGCGTCAATTTCATGCGAAATACACGATTTCGAATCAAATTCGTGCGAAATACGCGATTCTCAAGAAACGAATAAACTTCAAATCATGCGAAATGTACAATTTAGCTTCAAATTCATGCGAAACGCACGATTTCGATACAGATTCGTGCAAAATAGCGTTTTTCAACAAACGATTTAGTTCAAATTCATGCGAAATGAACATTTTAACTACAAATTCGTGCAAAACACACGATTTCGACTCAAATTCATGCGAAATACGCGATTTTCAACAGATGAATAAGCTTCAAATCATGCAAAATGAACAATTTAGCTTCAAATTCATGCGAAGCACACGATTTCGATTCAAATTCGTGCAAAATAGCGAATTTCAATAAACGATTTAATTCAAATTCATGCGAAATGATCATTTTAGCTTCAAATTCATGCGAAATACACGAATTAGCCACAAATCCACGCGAAACAAACGATTTAGCGTCAATTTCATGCGAAATGCACGATTTCGACTCAAGTTCGTGTGAAATACGCGATTTTCAAGAAACGAATAAGCTTCAAATCATGCGAAATGATCAATTTAGCTTCAAATTCATGCGAAACACACGATTTCGATACAGATTCGTGCAAAATAGCGTTTTTCAACAAACGATTTAGCTTCAAATTCATGCGAAATGAACAATTTTGCTTCAGATTCATGCGAAATACACGAATTAGCTTTAAATCAACGCGAAACATACGATTTAACTTCAATATCATGCGAAACACACGATTTCGATTCAAATTCGTGCGAAATAGAGATTTTAAACAAACGATTTAGCTTCAAATTCATGCGAAATGAACAATTTTGCTTCAGATTCATGCGAAATACACGAATTAGCTTTAAATCAACGCGAAACATACGATTTAGCTTCAATATCATGCGAAACACACGATTTCGATTGAAATTCGTGCGATATAGCGATTTTCAACAAACGATTTAGCTTCAAATTTATGTGATATGAACAATTTAGCTTCAGATTAATGCGAAATAAACGAATTAGCTTTAAATCAACGCGAAACATACTATTTAGCTTCAATATCATGCAACATACACGATTTCGCTTCAAATTCGTGCGAAATAGCGATTTTAAACAAACGATTTAGCTTCAAATTCATGTGATATGAACAATTTAGCTTCAGATTAATGCGAAATACACGAATTAGCTTTAAATCAAAGCGAAACATACGATTTAGCAGAAATATCATGCGATATACACGATTTCGCTTCAAATTCTTGCGAAATAGCGATTTTAAACAAACGATTTAGCTTCAAATTCATGGGATATGAACTATTTAACTTCAGATTCACGCGAAATACACGAATTAGCTTTTAATCAACGCGAAACATACGATGTAACTTCAATATCATGCGAAACACACGATTTCGATTCAAATTCGTGCGAAATAGGGATTTTAAACAAAAGATTTAGCTTCAAATTCGTGCGAAATGAACAATTCAGTTTCAGATTCATGCGAAATACACGAATTAGCTTTAAATCAACGCGGAACATACTATTTAGCTTCAATATCATGCGAAACACACGATTTCGATTGAAATTCGTGCGAAATAGCGATTTTAAACAAACGATTTAGCTTCAAATTCATGCGAAATGAACAATTTAGATTCAGATTCATGCGAAATACACGAATTAGCTTCAAACTCACACGAAACAAACGATTTAATTTCAATATCAAGCGATATACACGATTTCGCTTCAAATTCGTGAGAAATAGCGATTTTAAACAAACGATTTAGTTTCAAATTCATGCGAAATGAACAATTTAGCTTCAGATTCATGCGAAATACACGAATTAGCTTTAAATCAACGCGAAACATACGATTTAGCTTCAATATCATGCGAAACACACGATTTCGATTGAAATTCGTGCGAAATAGCGATTTTAAACAAACGATTTAGCTTCAAGTTCATGTGATATGAACAATTTAGCTTCAGATTAATGCGAAATACACGAATTAGCTCTAAATCAACGCGAAACATACGATTTAGCAGAAATATCATGCGATATACACGATTTCGCTTCAAATTCCTGCGATTTAGCTTCAAATTCATGTGATATGAACAATTTAGCTTCAGATTAATGCGAAATACACGAATTAGCTCTAAATCAACGCGAAACATACGATTTAGCAGAAATATCATGCGATAGACACGATTTCGCTTCAAATTCCTGCGAAATAGCGATTTTAAACAAACGATTTAGCTTCAAATTCATGTGATATGAACAATTTAGCTTAAGATTAATGCGAAATACACGAATTAGCTTTAAATCAACGCGAAACATATTATTTAGCTTCAATATCATGCGAAACACACGATTTCGATTGAAATTCGTGCGAAATAGCGATTTTCAACAAACGATTTAGCTTCAAATTCATGCGAAATGAACAATTTAGCTTCAGATTAATGCGAAATAAACGAATTAGCTTTAAATCAACGCGAAACATACTATTTAGCTTCAATATCATGCGAAACACTCGATTTCGATTGAAATTCGTGCGAAATAGCGATTTTAAACAAACGATTTTGCTTCAAATTCATGCGAAATGAACAATTTAGCATCAGATTCATGCGACATACACGAATTAGCTTCAAACTCACACGAAACAAACGATTTAATTTCAATATCAAGCGATATACACGATTTCGCTTCAAATTCGTGAGAAATAGCGATTTTAAACAAACGATTTAGTTTCAAATTCATGCGAAATGAACAATTTAGCTTCAGATTAATGCGAAATACACGAATTAGCTTTAAATCAACGCGAAACATACGATTTAGAAGAAATATCATGCAATATACACGATTAGGCTTCAAATTCGTGCGAAATAGCGATTTTAAACAAACGATTTAGCTTCAAATTCATGTGATATGAACAATTTAGCTTCAGATTAATGCGAAATACACGAATTAGCTTTAAATCAACGCGAAACATACGATTTAGCTTCAATATCACGCGATATACACGATTTCGCTTCAAATTCGTGCGAAATAGCGATTTTAAACAAACGATTTAGCTTCAAATTCATGCGAAATGAACAATTTAGGTTCAGATTGATGCGAAATACACGAATTAGCTTTAAATCAACGAGAAACATACGATTTAGCTTCAATATCATGCGAAACACACGATTTCGATTGAAATTCGTGCGAAATAGCGATTTTTAACAAACGATTTAGCTTGAAATTCATGTGATATGAACTATTTAAATTCAGATTCATGCGAAATACACGAATTAGCTTTAAATCAACGCGAAACATACGATGTAACTTCAATATCATGCGAAACACACGATTTCGATTGAAATTCGTGCGAAATAGCGATTTTTAAAAAACGATTTAGCTTCAAATTCATGTGAAATGAACAATTTAGATTCAGATTCATGCGAAATACACGAATTAGCTTCAAACTCACACGAAACAAACGATTTAATTTCAATATCAAGCGATATACACGATTTCGCTTCAAATTCGTGCGAAATAGCGATTTTAAACAAACGATTTAGCTTCAAATTCATGTGATATGAACAATTTAGCTTCAGATTAATGCGAAATACACGAATTAGCTTTAAATCAACGCGAAACATACGATTTAGAAGAAATATCAAGCGATATACACGATTTCGCATCAAATTCTTGCGAAATAGCGATTTTAAACAAACGATTTAGCTTCAAATTCATGTGATATGAACAATTTAGCTTCAGATTAATGCGAAATACACGAATTAGCTTTAACTCGACGCGAAACATACTATTTAGCTTCAATATCATGCGAAACACTCGATTTCGATTGAAATTCGTGCGAAATAGCGATTATCAACAAACGATTTAGCTTCAAATTCATGCGAAATGAACAATTTTGCTTCAGATTAATGCGATATACACGATTTCGCATCAAATTCCTGCGTAATAGCGATTTTAAACAAACGATTTAGCTTCAAATTCATGTGATATGAACAATTTAGCTTCAGATTAATGCGAAATACACGAATTAGCTTTAAATCAACGCGAAACATACTATTTAGCTTCAATATCATGCGAAACACACGATTTCGATTGAAATTCGTGCGAAATAGCGATTTTCAACAAACGATTTAGCTTCAAATTCATGCGAAATGAACAATTTAGCTTCAGATTAATGCGAAATAAACGAATTAGCTTTAAATCAACGCGAAACATACTATTTAGCTTCAATATCATGCGAAACACACGATTTCGCTTCAAATTCGTGCGAAATAGCGATTTTAAACAAACGATTTAGCTTCAAATTCATGTGATATGAACAATTTAGCTTCAGATTAATGCGAAATACACGAATTAGCTTTAAATCAACGCGAAACATACGATTTAGCTTCAATATCATGCGATATACACGATTTCGCTTCAAATTCGTGCGAAATAGCGATTTTAAACAAACGATTTAGCTTCAAATTCATGCGAAATGAACAATTTAGGTTCAGATTAATGCGAAATACACGAATTAGCTTTAAATCAACGAGAAACATACGATTTAGCTTCAATATCATGCGAAACACGCTATTTCGATTGAAATTCGTGCGAAATAGCGATTTTTAACAAACGATTTAGCTTTGTTACGTCTCCCGACGTATTGATGTAACCATATAAATGCGGATTCGGCAAGCCAACGCCTTGCCTGGTCGAGCGCCGGGCGCTCGAAAAATTTTGGAAATAGGTGTCAAATTACATCGTAATTTGACACCCTTTTCAGGCCCGGGCCTTCAAATCGACCTAGCCATAAGAACATAGATTATATATATTAACCCGAACTAGTTATAGGAAGATATACTACATTCGAACCCCTATCCTACGCTCTCCCGATACCCATCCTACCGTTCAACCCATTACCGACACCTCCACCAACGTTACCATACGAGTAATACCATAAGAAGCGTTCAAGCGTTTACCGACTCTTCCACTAATGTTACCATATGCGTAATACCGTAAGACGTGTGCAAGCGTTAGCTATAGAACACCAAAGACGCGCTCCACTAGCCGACTCACCAGCATTCCCCGGCATCCCCACTCCGGAGGATTCCCTACCACACGGTACGCCCCACTCGTACCTCCCCGGAGCAGCAGCGCCCCCACAACCGAAGGAGGTCAGAGCACCAGCGAAGATCGTCAGTTCTACTCCCAGCTCCACCGAGGAACGACTTCCTCTGGAGACCTCCCCGCACTTTACTATTTCAACTCTACTCCCAGTCGTAGTTAATATTAGGAGTCTAAGTGTATCTTAATCTTGAATATATTCTTTAATACTTAGTTATTGTCGTACCCTTCAATCTTCAATCCTAACTTCTTCCCGGCAAAGGAAACGAGTGTCGCCTATGGTCGAACGGTTGTCTAAACCCTTTCTGACTGCCGAGTTAATATACGCACGGAGCTCACCCTGAATGCTCGGTATAGAGACTTGAGGCTTTCGGTTGGAACCTGACAACAGTCCTTCTAAGCGACATAAGCTCCCTATGCCAAAACGCGCCGGTCGTAAATATCAGCTCCGGAAGCTTTGCCGAAAAACCAGCGCGATAGCTGACGGCTCACGGAGATTCGACCGCCAACGAAACTACGAGGCCCGTATCATCGCCCAGCTTCAGCGAGCCGTGAGGCATCCATACGTCGAGCTGGTCCAGTGGAGCAAGCCCCGTCCGATCGACATAGACGATTCCACGTCCTACCCTCCAGTCTACGCGAAGGGAGACCCACGTCGAAGGCGCTACACGACGTTCATCTTGAAGCGAGCCGCACTCCGAGCCCTCGAGGTCGCCCGGTCTATCGACCCGATGTACTAGACCGTCCGGTGAGTGCCTTTTGTAAACCGTCTATTCGCGAACGCATGAGATCCCGGTAATACACCGAACGTACGAGTCGCGTGTGTACCCAAAGGTTTGCAACGTACGTCTTGATCCGCGGTATTCGTGCGAATATATATATTTTTCGGGAAACGACGCCGCGGGACGTAACAATTTGGTGGCAGCGGTGGGATAGCTAAACCTCTCATGATGCCCGCGAATCCTCCGGCGGTTTCTACGCGCTCGCAAACATACGACCTCAAGTCCAAACCGTTAACGCAAGACGAATTATTCGCGATCCAGAAGTCCCTTGCTAATAAAGAGGCTCGCCTCCGAGAACAAGCTAATAGCTTAGAGAGGAAAAAGGAGGAATTTCAATCTCAGGTATCCCTGGCGCAGTCAGAGATGGACCTAGACCGCGAAGCCATCCACAACGAGAACGCCCAATTACGCGAACAACTCGAAATCTTAAAAACCGAAGCAACGCGCGTACAAAACCCCCTTTCTTCGGGCGCCTCAGAAATAACGAATCAGAACACAGGCAGTATGCCCGAACCAGAAAATTCCGGACTAACATTGAAGGCCGCGGCCGAATCCATACCCACGTTCGACGGATCTCAACCGCCGGTCCTCCAATTCACTCGCACGTGCCTCCGAGCCAGGACCCTGATTCCTCCACACGCGGAAGGTACTCTCGCAAAATTAATAGTCAGTAAATTACGCGGACGCGCATACATTGCAATAGAAGACTGGCCTATAAGAACAGTCTCGGGAGTTTGCGACAGATTGAAAAACGTTTTCGGATCATGCCACACTGTCGACCACTATCGCGGAGAGTTGTCGAATATTTTCATGCGTCCGAACGAACACATATTAGACTACATTAGTCGCGTCAAAGATCTGCGCGATGCAATAATCGATTGCAACAGAAGCCGCACCGATATATTTGAAATAGATGACTTCACGAGGGACTGCCTCATTCGAGGATCCGTTCCCACGATTCGGTCGCAGCTCAGGCCCCTTAGAGATAAACCTCTCCACCGCGTGTATGACGAAGCGATAAGCGTCTTTAAGGAACTAGAGCTCGATAAGGTGAGATACGAGAAGCATAACATCCGCGAGGTTCGGTTCTGCGATAACCGGGGCGAAACCCAACGCGACACCAGACCAAACATCCGCGCCGAGATAAGCCGATATCGGTCACCGTCACCCGCACCGTTCCGCGAGGCGCGTTCCCACGAACCGCCGCGTTCACCTTATCGCGATACGCCACCGCAGCCCGACCGTCGAGTTCCCACCAACGACTCTTACGAACGACCGCGCAGCAATTACGCCACACCAAGCCGCGACGTATACATACCTCCACCCAGACGCGAAGGTAATTCCTCTTCATACCCGCGAAATCAGCAGAAATTTTGCAATTACTGCAAGACGCCGGGACACGACATTCACGAATGTCGCAAGCGAGAGTACAACAACCGCATACGCGAACAGCAGGGAAACGGGAGGCCCCTCCCGTCTCACCCGAACCCGCGACGGGAGGTAACCGAAAACTCGCGCCCACAATCGATCCGGACGTTATCGAGCGAACACACTGTACCAGAGGAAGAGTGTCGCGAGTCACATTAAGCCCCGATACCAAAGTGCCACACGTAATGGTTTCGTCCCCCGACTTTCCTTCCACCGGAAAATTTATGATCGACACTGGAGCCGAGCCGAATATAATCAAGGCATCGCTCCTTAACCCAAGCATAGTCGTAGATGTCGCGAATAGTATTAATATATCGGGGATCACTAACGAAAGCGTTGCAACCCTGGGTTCTACCACCGTCAACATAGCAAACGCAGTGGTGGAATTCCACGTGGTGCCTGATACGTTCCCAATTCCTGCGGACGGAATTTTGGGAGCAGCATTCCTCTCGGGAGAGGCAGAGATATCGTTCAGAACCAAAAGCCTGGTCTGGAACGGAAATAAATTCTCGTTTTTATCAGCAGATAGGTGTATTATCGGACCACGCGCGAGCACGTGTATCGCGGTGAACGCCACCGGCCCGGAAATAGGCTACATTAGAAAATGCGAATTAACACCAGGCGTGATGGTGCCGCATTGCTTAGTCAAAATCTCTAACGGAAAAGCATTCGTTAACTGCGTAAACACTTCGGACAAAGCTGTCGACCTCCCCATGCCGACCATGGAGCTGGAGGAGGTGGAAGGCATCGAGTATACCGCGGAATCACGCGAGACCAATTCAATTTCAATTCATTCAGTTGCTCAATACTTCGAATCCAGCTCTCCTAACTCGCGACGTAAAGAGATCACCGACATAATAAGTACGAGTCATCTCAGCAAAGAGGAGAGATCACACGTCGACCAAATCATTTACGAATACCACGACGTCTTCCACCTCCCGGGTGAGCCTCTGGGAAAGACTAACGCGGTAAAACATAAAATCATAACAACCGACGAAATACCCGTACATGTAAAACAGTATAGATACCCTCCAATCCACAAAGAGGAAATCAATAACCAGATGAAGGAGTTGTTGGAACAAAATATCGTAGCTCCTTCCAAGTCACCATTCAATAGCCCTTTGTGGATTGTCCCGAAGAAACCCGACGCCGACGGGAACAAAAGGTGGCGTATGGTAGTCGATTTCAGGTCTTTAAACGAAAAGTCGATCCCGGATGCCTACCCGTTACCAAGCATCCTAGAAATCTAATATTGACGGCCAACCCGTGGACCCCGGGGCAGTAGATCTGTTCTCAGCCGGTAGAATACCACCACTCGAAAACCTAACGTTGTCCAGGGCAAAAGTATTGAACTCCGGAAAGAAGAAACTAATCCTACTCCCCATAAAACCCACAAAACATCACGCGGCCTCGCACGAAAACATAACAGAGTCTCTCAGATCAATACTAGACGTCGTGACCGAACTACAACTCGATTCCTTTAGCATATCAAAGATATCAATAGACGAGACACCCTGGATCAGCATTTACAAAATTCTCTTAGAATTATTTTCAAACACCAACACACAAATTTTCGCCTGCGGTAACGAAGTTCGGATACCCCCGATCAACGATCGATCCTCCATAATATCTGAAAACCACGACTCAGCCTTCGCGGGACATAAAGGCATTACGAAAACGTACAGGAGAATCAGGGAAAGATATTTTTGGCCCACACTCAAAAAAGAAGTCCAAGAATTCGTAAATTCATGTGAATCGTGCCAACGAAAAAAATTAGTCCGCGTTAAAACAAGACAACCCATGACGATAACTGACACACCCGGTAGCGCTTTCGAGAAAGTTTCAATGGATATTGTAGGCCCGCTTCCCACTTCACCTAACGACTTCTCCTACATCTTAACAATCCAAGACCTCCTCACAAAATACTCCCTAGCCATCCCACTAAGAAACGCGAACGCGATAGAAATCGCGAATGCGTTTACCCAGGAATTTATTTGCCGTTTCGGGGCGCCAAAGGGTATACTGACTGATCAAGGAACGAATTTCCTCAGTTCTCTCATGAGAAATGTAGCTAAGCGATTCAAGATCACACAATTCAAAACAACCGCGTTCAGACCCCAAAGCAATGGCTCAGTAGAACGTTCTCACCACGTTTTAACAGAATATCTGAAACAGTACATAACGAAGGGAAACTGGGACGAGTGGCTGCCGTTCGCAACCTTCTCATATAACACGAGTACGCACGAAGGCACACTGTTCACCCCTCACGAGCTTGTCTTCGGTACAATAGCTAGGACTCCCTCAGCAAATACCGCAATGCACGACTCGTCAGACGAGTCATACAACAAATATTTAGAAAATCTTCAAACAAGAATCTCCGAAACAGTAGGGAAAGCCCGAGAGAACTTGGAATCCGCAAAGTATCGCTCTAAAAAGTATTACGATAGGAAAACGAATGCTCAATCCTTTTCCGTCGGGGACAATGTGTATCTACTCAAAGAGCCGCGTAAAAGTAAGTTCGACGACGAATATTCCGGCCCGTACGAAATTGTGGAATGTATAAGCGATAGAAATGTAAGGATAAACTATAAGTCTGGTTCGCGAGTGGTCCATACGGACAAACTGAAACACGCCCCAACAGGACACCTCAGAGTGCAAAGTGTAACAGAGACGCGTTCGCCCCCACCCCAAACCCCAAACCCCACCACTCGGAACATAGGACAGCACCGGTATAAAACAGTGAGCGAGCTCCGAGACAACCCTCAGTCTGCATCCAACACCGCCAACATGAACATGACCGCACCACTTCTGATCTTCACTCTCATACGTACAGCCTCAGCAGTGATAGGCTACGACTGTGGAAGTTCGACCGTAAACGCGACTACGTTCTCCACAGTAGACAAACCGCTCTGCGAATTTTCCGATACCGAACCGACAGTCCAAAACGTCAGTATTCAGCTCCTCCAGATAGTCGACTTCGAGGAGACCACATCCTTCCAATGCAAAGTTGAAATAGATCGGACCATCTACTATTGCGGCATGCACTCCCACATGTCCGTAGTGAATAACGGCCGCCAACAGTACCTTCTCAACACTCCAAGAGACATATGCAAAACAATGCATAACTCAGGCGTACTTGTGCTACCGCCCAACAACCAATTAGTGGGACTAATGAGCAACAGCACCACCACGAGAAGTATTACACTGGCAGGTTCCATTCTGCAGGACGGAACATGCGGCGGAACTACGTATAGCGACCCTTTCGGCACTTGGAACCAAGTCATAGTGCAAGCAGTGATCAGAGTCACTCTCAAAAACTTCAGCGCCTCAACCAAAATCTCGACCAATGAGATACTCCTACCCACAGGACACCGGTGCACACTCGACAGGGAATACTGCACGGATCCGGAAGACGGATTCACCTTTTGGGACAGCATGCCTACCGACCAGTGCGCCTTCAACAAATATGAAGTCCTCTTCGATGGCAGATCTACCAAAGTCTTCACACCAAACCACAGCAACACTCCAACTTATACAGTGGCATCCGGCGACACCGTATTCGCACTCACGAGCACCGGCCGGACGCAGATCTGCGGCTACACGCTAATCCGGACCGAACACCCGAAGCTGCTCCTCCTAGAAACAGACAAAGAAGGAAAATTCAAATCAATTACCAAAACCAAGATCAATAGCCTGGACATATTCACTTACGTAAACACGAAATTCGTGTATATCGAGAAGCACCTCCGGTCCCAAATCATCGCAATGTATAGAGACATCATCAACCAAAAATGCGCACTTTAACGCCAGGTCTTGAAAAATGTTATCTCACTAATCCACATATCACCGGCAGAAGTCGCCACAACATTGGTAAAAGAGCCCGGTTACATGGCCATTCCCGCCGGAGAAGCCATATACGTCGTCAAGTGCATACCCGTTCAGTGCGTCCTCAGGAAGACAGAGGAGTGCTACGACGAACTTCCCGTCACCTATAGAAACAATTCGTTCTTCCTGACACCACGCACGCATATCCTCACAAGAACAGGCACTAAAAGAGTATGCAACGAATTGATTCCACCGATCTACCAAATTCACGGGGCATGGTACAAGATTACGCCTCGACCAGTAGAGAGTATACCACCTCCGCCACTCCAGCCGATAACAACATCTGCATGGAAATACATTGACCCAACAAATCTTGCTACCGGCGGAATATACACACAGGAAGACATCCAAAAACTTAATGAGCACATCATGTTCCCTATCGAAAAGATGGCAGTAATAAATGCACTGGCACAAGGCGCATCAGGCAGATCGTACGCAGACGGATCCGTGAAACTGCACAATCTGATGGATGAGGACACCTTGAAACAGATCGCAGAATCAACTAGCAAGAAAATATGGGGCACCTTCATCGAATTCGGCTCCATAATGGCTGGGTTCATGGGAATATACTTGGCCATACGAATCATCAAACTTTGCATCAACACAATCCTCAACGGGATCGCTCTACACGCGGCCTACGGGTGGAGTCTCCAGCTCCTCGCAGCATCGTGGAGTGCCCTGGCGCACTTCTGCCTTTACCTAAAGCACAAACAAAGTGTCAGTGAAGTGCCCCCCAAGTGTACCACGACCGAGTGTATCCCTTTAACAAGCGTTATAGTCGATAAGGAAGAGCAAACGGACTCAAAACCAAAGGACTCTAACGACTTTCAAAACTCTATCGAGCGTACTGATAAATATGTATCGTATAAGAAACGGTCTCTCCTCGCCGACTCAGACGAGGAAGAAAAATGACTATCATCATTTTTCTTTCTCCCAGGGGGGGAGGTGTTACGTCTCCCGACGTATTGATGTAACCATATAAATGCGGATTCGGCAAGCCAACGCCTTGCCGGGTCGAGCGCCGGGCGCTCGAAAAATTTTGGAAATAGGTGTCAAATTACATCGTAATTTGACACCCTTTTCAGGCCCGGGCCTTCAAATCAACCTAGCCATAAGAACATAGATTATATATATTAACCCGAACTAGTTATAGGAAGATATACTACATTCGAACCCCTATCCTACGCTCTCCCGATACCCATCCTACCGTTCAACCCATTACCGACACCTCCACCAACGTTACCATACGAGTAATACCATAAGAAGCGTTCAAGCGTTTACCGAATCTTCCACTAATGTTACCATATGCGTAATACCGTAAGACGTGTGCAAGCGTTAGCTATAGAACACCAAAGACGCGCTCCACTAGCCGACTCACCAGCATTCCCCGGCATCCCCACTCCGGAGGATTCCCCACCACACGGTACGCCCCACTCGTACCTCCCCGGAGCAGCAGCGCCCCCACAACCGAAGGAGGTCAGAGCACCAGCGAAGATCGTCAGTTCTACTCCCAGCTCCACCGAGGAACGACTTCCTCTGGAGACCTCCCCGCACTTTACTATTTCAACTCTACTCCCAGTCGTAGTTAATATTAGGAGTCTAAGTGTATCTTAATCTTGAATATATTCTTTAATACTTAGTTATTGTCGTACCCTTCAATCTTCAATCCTAACTTCTTCCCGGCAAAGGAAACGAGTGTCGCCTATGGTCGAACGGTTGTCTAAACCCTTTCTGACTGCCGAGTTAATATACGCACGGAGCTCACCCTGAATGCTCGGTATAGAGACTTGAGGCTTTCGGTTGGAACCTGACAACAGTCCTTCTAAGCGACATAAGCTCCCTATGCCAAAACGCGCCGGTCGTAAATATCAGCTCCGGAAGCTTTGCCGAAAAACCAGCGCGATCGCTGACGGCTCACGGAGATTCGACCGCCAACGAAACTACGAGGCCCGTATCATCGCCCAGCTTCAGCGAGCCGTGAGGCATCCATACGTCGAGCTGGTCCAGTGGAGCAAGCCCCGTCCGATCGACATAGACGATTCCACGTCCTACCCACCAGTCTACGCGAAGGGAGACCCACGTCGAAGGCGCTACACGACGTTCATCTTGAAGCGAGCCGCACTCCGAGCTCTCGAGGTCGCCCGGTCTATCGACCCGATGTACTAGACCGTCCGGTGAGTGCCTTTTGTAAACCGCCTATTCGCGAACGCATGAGATCCCGGTAATACACCGAACGTACGAGTCGCGTGTGTACCCAAAGGTTTGCAACGTACGTCTTGATCCGCGGTATTCGTGCGAATATATATATTTTTCGGGAAACGACGCCGCGGGACGTAACAAAATCAACGCGAAACATACGATTTAACTTCAATATCATGCGAAACACACGATTTCGATTCAAATTCGTGCGAAATAGAGATTTTAAACAAACGATTTAGCTTCAAATTCATGCGAAATGAACAATTTAGCTTCAGATTCATGCGAAACACACGAATTAGCTTTAAATCAACGCGAAACATACGATTTAACTTCAATATCATGCGAAACACACGATTTCGATTCAAATTCTTGCGAAATAGCGATTTTATACAAACGATTTAGCTTCAAATTCATGCGAAATGAACAATATTGCTTCAGATTCATGCGAAATACACGGATTAGCTTTAAATCAACGCGAAACATGCGATTTATCGTCAAAATCATGCGAAACACACGATTTCGATTGAAATTCTTGCGAAATAGCGATTTTAAACAAACGATTTAGCTTCAAATTCATGTGATATGAACAATTTAGCTTCAGATTCATGCGAAATACACGAATCAGCTTTAAATCAACACCAAACATACGATTTAGCTACAATATCATGCGACAAACACGATTGCGCTTCAAATTCGTGCGAAATAGCGATTTTAAACAAACGATTTAGCTTCAAATTCATGCGAAATGAACTATTTAACTTCAGATTCATGCGAAATACACGAATTAGCTTTAAATCAACGCGAAACATACGATTTAGCTTCAAATTCATGTGATATGAACAATTTAACTTCAGATTCATGCGAAATACACGAATTAGCTTTAAATCAACGCGAAACATACGATTTAGCTTCAATATCATGCGAAACACACGATTTCGATTGAAATTCGTGCGAAATAGCGATTTTAAACAAACGATTTAGCTTCAAATTCATGTGATATGAACAATTTAGCTTCAGATTAATGCGAAATACACGAATTAGCTTTAAATCAACGCGAAACATACGATTTAGCAGAAATATCATGCGAAACACACGATTTCGATTGAAATTCGTGCGAAATAGCGATTTAAAACAAACGATTTAGCTTCAAATTCATATGATATGAACAATTTAGCTTCAGATTAATGCGAAATACACGAATTAGCTTTAAATCAACGCGAAACATACGATTTAGCTTCAATATCATGCGATATACACGATTTCGCTTCAAATTCGTGCGAAATAGCGATTTTAAACAAACGATTTAGCTTCAAATTCATGTGATATGAACAATTTAGCTTCAGATTCATGCGAAATACACGAATCAGCTTTAAATCAACAACAAACATACGATTTAGCTACAATATCATGCGACAAACACGATTTCGGTTCAAATTCCTGCGAAATAGCGATTTTAAACAAACGATTTAGCTTCAAATTCATGTGATATGAACAATTTAGCTTCAGATTAATGCGAAATACACGAATTAGCTTTAAATCAACGCGAAACATACTATTTAGCTTCAATATCATGCGAAACACACGATTTCGATTGAAATTCGTGCGAAATAGCGATTTTAAACAAACGATTTAGCTTCAAATTCATGTGATATGAACAATTTAGCTTCAGATTAATGCGAAATACACGAATTAGCTCTAAATCAACGCGAAACATACGATTTAGCAGAAATATCATGCGATATGCACGATTTCGCTTCAAATTCCTGCGAAATAGCGATTTTAAACAAACGATTTAGCTTCAAATTCATGTGATATGAACAATTTAGCTTCAGGTTAATGCGAAATACACGAATTAGCTCTAAATCAACGCGAAACATACGATTTAGCAGAAATATCATGCGATAGACACGATTTCGCTTCAAATTCCTGCGAAATAGCGATTTTAAACAAACGATTTAGCTTCAAATTCATGTGATATGAACAATTTAGCTTCAGATTAATGCGAAATACACGAATTAGCTTTAAATCAACGCGAAACATACGATTTAACTTCAATATCATGCGAAACACACGATTTCGATTCAAATTCGTGCGAAATAGATATTTTAAACAAACGATTTAGCTTCAAATTCATGCGAAATGAACAATTTAGCTTCAGATTAATGCGAAATAAACGAATTAGCTTTAAATCAACGCGAAACATACGATTTAGCTTCAATATCATGCGAAACACACGATTTCGATTGAAATTCGTGCGAAATAGCGATTTTAAACAAACGATTTAGCTTCAAATTCATGTGATATGAACAATTTAGCTTCAGATTAATGCGAAATACACGAATTAGCTCTAAATCAACGCGAAACATACGATTTAGCAGAAATATCATGCGATATGCACGATTTCGCTTCAAATTCCTGCGAAATAGCGATTTTAAACAAACGATTTAGCTTCAAATTCATGTGATATGAACAATTTAGCTTCAGATTAATGCGAAATACACGAATTAGCTCTAAATCAACGCGAAAGATACGATTTAGCAGAAATATCATGCGATAGACACGATTTCGCTTCAAATTCCTGCGAAATAGCGATTTTAAACAAACGATTTAGCTTCAAATTCATGTGATATGAACAATTTAGCCTCAGATTAATGCGAAATACACGAATTAGCTTTAAATCAACGCGAAACATACGATTTAACTTCAATATCATGCGAAACACACGATTTCGATTCAAATTCGTGCGAAATAGATATTTTAAACAAACGATTTAGCTTCAAATTCATGCGAAATGAACAATTTAGCTTCAGATTAATGCGAAATAAACGAATTAGCTTTAAATCAACGCGAAACATACTATTTAGCTTCAATATCATGCGAAACACACGATTTCGATTGAAATTCGTGCGAAATAGCGATTTTCAACAAACGATTAAGCTTCAAATTCATGCGAAATGAACAATTTAGCTTCAGATAAATGCGAAATACACGAATTAGCTTTAAATCAACGCGAAACATACGATTTAGAAGAAATATCATGCGATATACACGATTTCGCATCAAATTCTTGCGAAATGGTGATTTTAAACAAACGATTTAGCTTCAAATTCATGTGATATGAACAATTTAGCTTCAGATTAATGCGAAATACACGAATTAGCTTTAAATCAACGCGAAACATACGATTTAGAAGAAATATCATGCGATATACACGATTTCGCATCAAATTCTTGCGAAATAGCGATTTTAAACAAACGATTTAGCTTCAAATTCATGCGAAATGAACAATTTTGCTTCAGATTCATGCGAAATACACGAATTAGCTTTAAATCAACGCGAAACATACGATTTAACTTCAATATCATGCGAAACACACGATTTCGATTCAAATTCGTGCGAAATAGAGATTTTAAACAAACGATTTAGCTTCAAATTCATGCGAAATGAACAATTTAGCTTCAGATTAATGCGAAATAAACGAATTAGCTTTGAATCAACGCGAAACATACTATTTAACTTCAATATCATGCGAAACACACGATTTCGATTGAAATTCGTGCGAAATAGCGATTTTCAACAAACGATTTAGCTTCAAATTCATGCGAAATGAACAATTTAGCTTCAGATTAATGCGAAATACACGAATTAGCTTTAAATCAACGCGAAACATACTATTTAACTTCAATATCATGCGAAACACACGATTTCGATTGAAATTCGTGCGAAATAGCGATTTTCAACAAACGATTTAGCTTCAAATTCATGCGAAATGAACAATTTAGCTTCAGATTCATGCGAAATACACGAATTAGCTTTAACTCGACGCGAAACATACTATTTAGCTTCAATATCATGCGAAACACTCGATTTCGATTGAAATTCGTGCGAAATAGCGATTTTCAACAAACGATTTAGCTTCAAATTCATGCGAAATGAACAATTTAGCTTCAGATTAATGCGAAATAAACGAATTAGCTTCAAATTCATGCGAAATGAACAATTTAGCTTCAGATTAATGCGAAATAAACGAATTAGCTTTAAATCAACGCGAAACATACTATTTAGCTTCAATATCATGCAATATACACGATTTCGCTTCAAATTCGTGCGAAATAGCGATTTTAAACAAACGATTTAGCTTCAAATTCATGTGATATGAACAATTTAGCTTCAGATTAATGCGAAATACACGAATTAGCTTTAAATCAACGCGAAACATACGATTTAGCTTCAATATCATGCAATATACACGATTTCGCTTCAAATTCGTGCGAAATAGCGATTTTAAACAAACGATTTAGCTTCAAATTCATGTGATATGAACAATTTAGCTTCAGATTAATGCGAAATACACGAATTAGCTTTAAATCAACGCGAAACATACGATTTAGCTTCAATATCATGCGATATACACGATTTCGCTTCAAATTCGTGCGAAATAGCGATTTTAAACAAACGATTTAGCTTCAAATTCATGCGAAATGAACAATTTAGGTTCAGATTGATGCGAAATACACGAATTAGCTTTAAATCAACGTGAAACATACGATTTAACTTAAATATCAAGCGATATACACGATTTCGCTTCAAATTCGTGAGAAATAGCGATTTTAAACAAACGATTTAGCTTCAAATTCATGCGAAATGAACAATTTAGCTTCAGATTCATGCGAAATACACGAATTAGCTTTAAATCAACGCGAAACATACGATTTAGCAGTAATATCATGCGATATACACGATTTCGCTTCAAATTCGTGCGAAATAGCGATTTTAAACAAACGATTTAGCTTCAAATTCATGCGAAATGAACAATTTAGCTTCAGATTAATGCGAAATAAACGAATTAGCTTTAAATCAACGCGAAACATACTATTTAGCTTCAATATCATGCGAAACACACGATTTCGATTGAAATTCGTGCGAAATAGCGATTTTCAACAAACGATTAAGCTTCAAATTCATGCGAAATGAACAATTTAGCTTCAGATAAATGCGAAATACACGAATTAGCTTTAAGTCAACGCGAAACATACGATTTAGCTTCAATATCATGCGATATACACGATTTCGCTTCAAATTCGTGCGAAATAGCGATTTTAAACAAACGATTTAGCTTCAAATTCATGTGAAATGAACAATTTTGCTTCAGATTCATGCGAAATACACGAATTAGCTTTAAATCAACGCGAAACATACGATTTAGCAGAAATATCATGCAATATACACGATTTCGCTTCAAATTCTTGCGAAATCGCGATTTTAAACAAACGATTTAGCTTCAAATTCATGCGAAATGAACAATTTAGCTTCAGATTAATGCGAAATAAACGAATTAGCTTTAAATCAACGCGAAACATACTATTTAGCTTCAATATCATGCGAAACACTCGATTTCGATTGAAATTCGTGCGAAATAGCGATTTTAAACAAACGATTATAGCTTCAAATTCATGCGAAATGAACAATATTAGCTTCAGATTCATGCGACATACACGAATTAGCTTCAAACTCACACGAAACAACGATTTAATTCAATATCAAGCGATATACACGATTTCGCTTCAAATTCGTGAGAAATAGCGATTTTAAACAAACGATTTAGTTTCAAATTCATGCGAAATGAACAATTTAGCTTCAGATTAATGCGAAATACACGAATTAGCTTTAAATCAACGCGAAACATACTATTTAGCTTCAATATCATGCGAAACACACGATTTCGATTGAAATTCGTGCGAAATAGCGATTTTCAACAAACGATTAAGCTTCAAATTCATGCGAAATGAACAATTTAGCTTCAGATAAATGCGAAATACACGAATTAGCTTTAAGTCAACGCGAAACATACGATTTAGCTTCAATATCATGCGATATACACGATTTCGCTTCAAATTCGTGCGAAATAGCGATTTTAAACAAACGATTTAGCTTCAAATTCATGTGAAATGAACAATTTTGCTTCAGATTCATGCGAAATACACGAATTAGCTTTAAATCAACGCGAAACATACGATTTAGCAGAAATATCATGCAATATACACGATTTCGCTTCAAATTCTTGCGAAATCGCGATTTTAAACAAACGATTTAGCTTCAAATTCATGCGAAATGAACAATTTAGCTTCAGATTAATGCGAAATAAACGAATTAGCTTTAAATCAACGCGAAACATACTATTTAGCTTCAATATCATGCGAAACACTCGATTTCGATTGAAATTCGTGCGAAATAGCGATTTTAAACAAACGATTTAGCTTCAAATTCATGCGAAATGAACAATTTAGCTTCAGATTCATGCGACATACACGAATTAGCTTCAAACTCACACGAAACAAACGATTTAATTTCAATATCAAGCGATATACACGATTTCGCTTCAAATTCGTGAGAAATAGCGATTTTAAACAAACGATTTAGTTTCAAATTCATGCGAAATGAACAATTTAGCTTCAGATTAATGCGAAATACACGAATTAGCTTTAAATCAACGCGAAACATACTATTTAGCTTCAATATCATGCGAAACACACGATTTCGATTGAAATTCGTGCGAAATAGCGATTTTCAACAAACGATTAAGCTTCAAATTCATGCGAAATGAACAATTTAGCTTCAGATAAATGCGAAATACACGAATTAGCTTTAAGTCAACGCGAAACATACGATTTAGCTTCAATATCATGCGATATACACGATTTCGCTTCAAATTCGTGCGAAATAGCGATTTTAAACAAACGATTTAGCTTCAAATTCATGTGAAATGAACAATTTTGCTTCAGATTCATGCGAAATACACGAATTAGCTTTAAATCAACGCGAAACATACGATTTAGCAGAAATATCATGCAATATACACGATTTCGCTTCAAATTCTTGCGAAATCGTGATTTTAAACAAACGATTTAGCTTCAAATTCATGCGAAATGAACAATTTAGCTTCAGATTAATGCGAAATAAACGAATTAGCTTTAAATCAACGCGAAACATACTATTTAGCTTCAATATCATGCGAAACACTCGATTTCGATTGAAATTCGTGCGAAATAGCGATTTTAAACAAACGATTTAGCTTCAAATTCATGCGAAATGAACAATTTAGCTTCAGATTCATGCGACATACACGAATTAGCTTCAAACTCACACGAAACAAACGATTTAATTTCAATATCAAGCGATATACACGATTTCGCTTCAAATTCGTGAGAAGTAGCGATTTTAAACAAACGATTTAGTTTCAAATTCATGCGAAATGAACAATTTAGCTTCAGATTAATGCGAAATACACGAATTAGCTTTAAATCAACGCGAAACATACGATTTAGAAGAAATATCATGCGATATACACGATTTCGCATCAAATTCTTGCGAAATGGTGATTTTAAACAACGATTTAGCTTCAAATTCATGTGATATGAACAATTTAGCTTCAGATTAATGCGAAATACACGAATTAGCTTTAAATCAACGCGAAACATACGATTTAACTTCAATATCATGCGAAACACACGATTTCGATTCAAATTCGTGCGAAATAGAGATTTTAAACAAACGATTTAGCTTCAAATTCATGCGAAATGAACAATTTAGCTTCAGATTAATGCGAAATAAACGAATTAGCTTTAAATCAACGCGAAACATACTATTTAACTTCAATATCATGCGAAACACACGATTTCGATTGAAATTCGTGCGAAATAGCGATTTTCAACAAACGATTTAGCTTCAAATTCATGCGAAATGAACAATTTAGCTTCAGATTAATGCGAAATAAACGAATTAGCTTCAAATTCATGCGAAATGAACAATTTAGCTTCAGATTAATGCGAAATAAACGAATTAGCTTTAAATCAACGCGAAACATACTATTTAGCTTCAATATCATGCAATATACACGATTTCGCTTCAAATTCGTGCGAAATAGCGATTTTAAACAAACGATTTAGCTTCAAATTCATGTGATATGAACAATTTAGCTTCAGATTAATGCGAAATACACGAATTAGCTTTAAATCAACGCGAAACATACGATTTAGCTTCAATATCATGCGATATACACGATTTCGCTTCAAATTCGTGCGAAATAGCGATTTTAAACAAACGATTTAGCTTCAAATTCATGCGAAATGAACAATTTAGGTTCAGATTGATGCGAAATACACGAATTAGCTTTAAATCAACGAGAAACATACGATTTAGCTTCAATATCATGCGAAACACACGATTTCGATTGAAATTCGTGCGAAATAGCGATTTTTAACAAACGATTTAGCTTGAAATTCATGTGATATGAACTATTTAAATTCAGATTCATGCGAAATACACGAATTAGCTTTAAATCAACGCGAAACATACGATGTAACTTCAATATCATGCGAAACACACGATTTCGATTCAAATTCGTGCGAAATAGAGATTTTAAACAAACCATTTAGCTTCAAATTCATGCGAAATGAACTATTTAGCTTCAGATTCATGCGAAATACACGAATTAGCTTTAAATCAACGTGAAACATACGATTTAACTTAAATATCAAGCGATATACACGATTTCGCTTCAAATTCGTGAGAAATAGCGATTTTAAACAAACGATTTAGCTTCAAATTCATGCGAAATGAACAATTTAGCTTCAGATTCATGCGAAATACACGAATTAGCTTTAAATCAACGCGAAACATACGATTTAGCAGTAATATCATGCGATATACACGATTTCGCTTCAAATTCGTGCGAAATAGCGATTTTAAACAAACGATTTAGCTTCAAATTCATGCGAAATGAACAATGTAGGTTCAGATTAATGCGAAATACATGAATTAGCTTCAAATCAACGCGAAACATACGATATAACTTCAATATCATGCGAAACACACGATTTCGATTGAAATTCGTGCGAAATAGCGATTTTAAAAAAACGATTTAGCTTCAAATTCATGCGAAATGAACAATTTAGAATTCAGATTCATGCGAAATACACGAATTAGCTTCAAACTCACACGAAACAAACGATTTAATTTCAATATCAAGCGATATACACGATTTCGCTTCAATTCGTGAGAAATAGCGATTTTAAACAAACGATTTAGTTTCAAATTCATGCGAAATGAACAATTTAGCTTCAGATTCATGCGAAATACACGAATTAGCTTTAAATCAACGCGAAACATACGATTTAGCAGTAATATCATGCGATATACACGATTTCGCTTCAAATTCGTGCGAATAGCGATTTTAAACAAACGATTTAGCTTCAAATTCATGCGAAATGAACAATGTAGGTTCAGATTAATGCGTAATACACGAATTAGCTTTAAATCAACGCGACACATACGATATAACTTCAATATCATGCGAAACACACGATTTCGATTGAAATTCGTGCGAAATAGCGATTTTCAACAAACGATTTAGCTTCAAATTCATGCGAAATGAACAATTTAGCTTCAGATTAATGCGAAATAAACGAATTAGCTTTAAATCAACGCGAAACATACTATTTAGCTTCAATATCATGCAATATACACGATTTCGATTCAAATTCGTGCGAAATAGCGATTTTAAACAAACGATTTAGCTTCAAATTCATGTGATATGAACAATTTAACTTCAGATTCATGCGAAATACACGAATTAGCTTTAAATCATCGCGAAACATACGATTTAGCTTCAATTTCATGCGATATACACGATTTCGCTTCAAATTCGTGCGAAATGGTGATTTTAAACAAACGATTTAGCTTCAAATTCATGTGATATGAACAATTTAGCTTCAGATTAATGCGAAATACACGAATTAGCTTTAACTCGACGCGAAACATACTATTTAGCTTCAATATCATGCGAAACACTCGATTTCGATTGAAATTCGTGCGAAATAGCGATTTTCAACAAACGATTTAGCTTGAAATTCATGTGATATGAACTATAATAAATTCAGATTCATGCGAAATACACGAATTAGCTTTAAATCAACGCGAAACATACGATTTATCGTCAATATCATGCGATATACACGATTTCGATTCAAATTCGTGCGAAATAGCGATTTAAAACAAACGATTTAGCTTCAAATTCATGCGAAATGAACAATGTAGGTTCAGATTAATGCGAAATACACGAATTAGCTTTAAATCAACACGAAACATACGATATAACTTCAATATCATGCGAAACACACGATTTCGATTCAAATTCGTGCGAAATAGAGATTTTAAACAAACCATTTAGCTTCAAATTCATGCGAAATGAACAATTTAGCTTCAGATTCATGCGAAATACACGAATTAGCTTTAAATCAACGCGAAACATACGATTTAGCAGTAATATCATGCGATATACACGATTTCGCTTCAAATTCGTGCGAAATAGCGATTTTAAACAAACGATTTAGCTTCAAATTCATGCGAAATGAACAATGTAGGTTCAGATTAATGCGAAATACACGAATTAGCTTTAAATCAACGCGAAACATACGATATAACTTCAATATCATGCGAAACACACGATTTCGATTGAAATTCGTGCGAAATAGTGATTTTAAACAAACGATTTAGCTTCAAATTCATGCGAAATGAACAATTTAGATTCAGATTCATGCGAAATACACGAATTAGCTTCAAACTCACACGAAACAAACGATTTAATTTCAATATCAAGCGATATACACGATTTCGCTTCAAATTCGTGAGAAATAGCGATTTTAAACAAACGATTTAGTTTCAAATTCATGCGAAATGAACAATTTAGCTTCAGATTCATGCGAAATACACGAATTAGCTTTAAATCAACGCGAAACATACGATTTAGCAGTAATATCATGCGATATACACGATTTCGCTTCAAATTCGTGCGAAATAGCGATTTTAAACAAACGATTTAGCTTCAAATTCATGCGAAATGAACAATGTAGGTTCAGATTAATGCGTAATACACGAATTAGCTTTAAATCAACGCGAAACATACGATATAACTTCAATATCATGCGAAACACACGATTTCGATTGAAATTCGTGCGAAATAGCGATTTTCAACAAACGATTTAGCTTCAAATTCATGCGAAATGAACAATTTAGCTTCAGATTAATGCGAAATAAACGAATTAGCTTTAAATCAACGCGAAACATACTATTTAGCTTCAATATCATGCAATATACACGATTTCGATTCAAATTCGTGCGAAATAGCGATTTTAAACAAACGATTTAGCTTCAAATTCATGTGATATGAACAATTTAACTTCAGATTCATGCGAAATACACGAATTAGCTTTAAATCATCGCGAAACATACGATTTAGCTTCAATTTCATGCGATATACACGATTTCGCTTCAAATTCGTGCGAAATGGTGATTTTAAACAAACGATTTAGCTTCAAATTCATGTGATATGAACAATTTAGCTTCAGATTAATGCGAAATACACGAATTAGCTTTAACTCGACGCGAAACATACTATTTAGCTTCAATATCATGCGAAACACTCGATTTCGATTGAAATTCGTGCGAAATAGCGATTTTCAACAAACGATTTAGCTTGAAATTCATGTGATATGAACTATAATAAATTCAGATTCATGCGAAATACACGAATTAGCTTTAAATCAACGCGAAACATACGATTTATCGTCAATATCATGCGATATACACGATTTCGATTCAAATTCGTGCGAAATAGCGATTTAAAACAAACGATTTAGCTTCAAATTCATGCGAAATGAACAATGTAGGTTCAGATTAATGCGAAATACACGAATTAGCTTTAAATCAACACGAAACATACGATATAACTTCAATATCATGCGAAACACACGATTTCGATTCAAATTCGTGCGAAATAGAGATTTTAAACAAACCATTTAGCTTCAAATTCATGCGAAATGAACAATTTAGCTTCAGATTCATGCGAAATACACGAATTAGCTTTAAATCAACGCGAAACATACGATTTAGCAGTAATATCATGCGATATACACGATTTCGCTTCAAATTCGTGCGAAATAGCGATTTTAAACAAACGATTTAGCTTCAAATTCATGCGAAATGAACAATGTAGGTTCAGATTAATGCGAAATACACGAATTAGCTTTAAATCAACGCGAAACATACGATATAACTTCAATATCATGCGAAACACACGATTTCGATTGAAATTCGTGCGAAATAGTGATTTTAAACAAACGATTTAGCTTCAAATTCATGCGAAATGAACAATTTAGATTCAGATTCATGCGAAATACACGAATTAGCTTCAAACTCACACGAAACAAAGGATTTAATTTCAATATCAAGCGATATACACGATTTCGCTTCAAATTCGTGAGAAATAGCGATTTTAAACAAACGATTTAGTTTCAAATTCATGCGAAATGAACAATTTAGCTTCAGATTCATGCGAAATACACGAATTAGCTTTAAATCAACGCGAAACATACGATTTAGCTTCAATATCATGCGAAACACACGATTTCGATTGAAATTCGTGCGAAATAGCGATTTTAAACAAACGATTTAGCTTCAAATTCATGTGATATGAACAATTTAGCTTCAGATTAATGCGAAATACACGAATTAGCTCTAAATCAACGCGAAACATACGATTTAGCAGAAATATCATGCGATATACACGATTTCGCTTCAAATTCCTGCGAAAATAGCGATTTTAAACAAACGATTTAGCTTCAAATTCATGTGATATGAACAATTTAGCTTCAGATTAATGCGAAATACACGAATTAGCTCTAAATCAACGCGAAACATACGATTTAGCAGAAATATCATGCGATAGACACGATTTCGCTTCAAATTCCTGCGAAATAGCGATTTTAAACAAACGATTTAGCTTCAAATTCATGTGATATGAACAATTTAGCTTCAGATTAATGCGAAATACACGAATTAGCTTTAAATCAACGCGAAACATACTATTTAGCTTCAATATCATGCGAAACACACGATTTTCGATTGAAAATCGTGCGAAATAGCGATTTTCAACAAACGATTCAGCTTCAAATTCATGCGAAATGAACAATTTAGCTTCAGATTAATGCGAAATAAACGAATTAGCTTTAAATCAACGCGAAACATACTATTTAGCTTCAATATCATTGCGATATACACGATTTCGCATCAAATTCTTGCGAAATGGTGATTTTAAACAAACGATTTAGCTTCAAATTCATGTGATATGAACAATTTAGCTTCAGATTAATGCGAAATACACGAATTAGCTTTAAATCAACGCGAAACATACGATTTAGAAGAAATATCATGCGATATACACGATTTCGCTTCAAATTCGTGCGAAATAGCGATTTTAAACAAACGATTTAGCTTCAAATTCATGCGAAATGAACAATTTTGCTTCAGATTCATGCGAAATACACGAATTAGCTTTAAATCAACGCGAAACATACGATTTAACTTCAATATCATGCGAAACACACGATTTCGATTCAAATTCGTGCGAAATAGAGATTTTAAACAAACGATTTAGCTTCAAATTCATGCGAAATGAACAATTTAGCTTCAGATTAATGCGAAATACACGAATTAGCTTTAACTCGACGCGAAACATACTATTTAGCTTCAATATCATGCGAAACACTCGATTTCGATTGAAATTCGTGCGAAATAGCGATTTCAACAAACGATTTAGCTTCAAATTCATGCGGAATGAACAATTTAGCTTCAGATTAATGCGAAATAAACGAATTAGCTTTAAATCAACGCGAAACATACTATTTAGCTTCAATATCATGCAATATACACGATTTCGCTTCAAATTCGTGCGAAATAGCGATTTTAAACAAACGATTTAGCTTCAAATTCATGTGATATGAACAATTTAGCTTCGGATTAATGCGAAATACACGAATTAGCTTTAAATCAACGCGAAACATACGATTTAGCTTCAATATCATGCGATATACACGATTTCGCTTCAAATTCGTGCGAAATAGCGATTTTAAACAAACGATTTAGTTTCAAATTCATGCGAAATGAACAATTTAGCTTCAGATTCATGCGAAATACACGAATTAGCTTTAAATCAACGCGAAACATACGATTTAGCTTCAATATCATGCGATATACACGATTTCGCTTCAAATTCGTGCGAAATAGCGATTTTAAATAAACGATTTAGCTTCAAATTCATGCGAAATGAACAATTTAGCTTCAGATTCATGCGAAATACACGAATTAGCTTTAAATCAACGCGGAACATACGATTTAGCTTCAATATCATGCGATATACACGATTTCGCTCAAATTCGTGCGAAATAGCGATTTTAAACAAACGATTTAGCTTCAAATTCATGCGAAATGAACAATTTAGGTTCAGATTAATGCGAAATACACGAATTAGCTTTAAATCAACGCGAAACATACGATTTAACTTAAATATCAAGCGATATGAAATTCGTGCGAAATAGCGATTTTCAACAAACGATTTAGCCTTCAAATTCATGCGAAATGAACAATTTAGCCTCAGATTAATTCGAAATAAACGAATTAGCTTTAAATCAACGCGAAACATACTATTTAGCTTCAATATCATGCAATGTACACGATTTCGCTTCAAATTCGTGCGAAATAGCGATTTTAAACAAACGATTTAGCTTCAAATTCATGTGATATGAACAATTTAGCTTCAGATTAATGCGAAATACACGAATTAGCTTTAAATCAACGCGAAACATACGATTTAGCTTCAATATCATGCGAAACACACGATTTCGATTGAAATTCGTGCGAAGTAGCGATTTTCAACAAACGATTTAGCTTGAAATTCATGTGATATGAACTATTTAAATTCAGATTCAAGCGATATACACGATTTCGCTTCAAATTCGTGAGAAATAGAGATTTTAAACAAACGATTTAGCTTCAAATTCATGCGAAATGAACAATTTAGCTTCAGATTCATGCGAAATACACGAATTAGATTTAAATCAACGCGGAACATACGATTTAGCTTCAATATCATGCGATATACACGATTTCGCTTCAAATTCGTGCGAAATAGCGATTTTAAACAAACGATTTAGCTTCAAATTCATGTGATATGAACAATTTAGCTTCAGATTAATGCGAAATACACGAATTAGCTTTAAATCAACGCGAAACATACGATTTAGCAGAAATATCATGCAATATACACGATTTCGCTTCAAATTCTTGCGAAATAGCGATTTTAAACAAACGATTAGCTTCAAATTCATGTGAAATACACGAATTAGCTTTAAATCAACGCGAAACATACGTTTAACTTCAATATCATGCGAAACACACGATTTCGATTCAAATTCGTGCGAAATAGAGATTTTCAACAAACGATTTAGCTTCAAATTCATGCGAAATGAACAATTTAGCTTGAGATTAATGCGAAATAAACGAATTAGCTTTAAATCAACGCGAAACATACTATTTAGCTTCAATATCATGCGAAACACACGATTTCGATTGAAATTCGTGCGAAATAGCGATTTTCAACAAACGATTTAGCTTCAAATTCATGTGATATGAAGAATTTAGCTTCAGATTAATGCGAAATACACGAATTAGCTTTAAATCAACGCGAAACATACGATTTAGCAGAAATATCATGCGATATACACGATTTCGCTTCAAATTCCTGCGAAATAGCGATTTAAACAAACGATTTAGCTTCAAATTCATGTGATATGAACAATTTAGCTTCAGATTAATGCGAAATGCACGAATTAGCTTTAAATCAACGCGAAACATACGATATAACTTCAATATCATGCGAAACACACGATTTCGATTGAAATTCGTGCGAAATAGAGATTTTAACAAACGATTTAGCTTCAAACTCATGCGAAATGAACAATTTATCTTCAGATTCATGCGAAATACACGAATTAGCTTCAAACTCACACGAAACAAACGATTTAATTTCAATATCAAGCGATATACACGATTTCGCTTCAAATTCGTGAGAAATAGCGATTTTAAACAAACGATTTAGTTTCAAATTCATGCGAAATGAACAATTAGCTTCAGATTCATGCGAAATACACGAATAGCTTTAAATCAACGCGAAACATACGATTTAGCTTCAATATCATGCGATATACACGATTTCGCTTCAAATTCGTGCGAAATAGCGATTTTAAATAAACGATTTAGCTTCAAATTCATGTGATATGAACAATTTAGCTTCAGATTAATGCGAATAAACGAATTAGCTTTAAATCAACGCGAAACATACTATTTAACTTCAATATCATGCGAAACACACGATTTCGATTGAAATTCGTGCGAAATAGCGATTTTCAACAAACGATTTAGCTTCAAATTCATGCGAAATGAACAATTTAGCTTCAGATTAATGCGAAATAAACGAATTAACTTTAAATCAACGCGAAACATACGATTTAACTTCAATATCATGCGAAACACACGATTTCGATTCAAATTCGTGCGAAATAGAGATTTTAAACAAACGATTTAGCTTCAAATTCATGCGAAATGAACAATTTAGCTTCAGATTAATGCGAAATAAACGAATTAGCTTTAAATCAACGCGAAACATACTATTTAGCTTCAATATCATGCGAAACACACGATTTCGATTGAAATTCGTGCGAAATAGCGATTTTCAACAAACGATTTAGCTTCAAATTCATGTGATATGAACAATTTAGCTTCAGATTAATGCGAAATACACGAATTAGCTTTAAATCAGCGTGAAACATACGATTTAGCAGAAATATCATGCGAAACACACGATTTCGATTGAAATTCGTGCGAAATAGCGATTTTAAACAAACGCTTTAGCTTCAAATTCATGTGATATGAACAATTTAGCTTCAGATTAATGCGAATACACGAATTAGCTTTAAATCAACGCGAAACATACGATTTAGCTTCAATATCATGCGATATACACGATTTCGCTTCAAATTCGTGCGAAATAGCGATTTTAAACAAACGATTTAGCTTCAAATTCATGTGATATGAACAATTTAACTTCAGATTCATGCGAAATACACGAATTAGCTTTAAATCAACGCGAAACATACGATTTAGCTTCAATATCATGCGAAACACACGATTTCGATTCAAATTCGTGCGAAATAGAGATTTTAAACAAACGATTTAGCTTCAAATTCATGTGAAATGAACAATTTGCTTCAGATTCATGCGAAATACACGAATTAGCTTTAAATCAACGCGAAACATACGATTTAGCAGAAATATCATGCAATATACACGATTTCGCTCAAATTCTTGCGAAATCGCGATTTTAAACAAACGATTTAGCTTCAAATTCATGTGATATGAACAATTTAGCTTCAGATTAATGCGAAATAAACGAATTAGCTTTAAATCAACGCGAAACATACTATTTAGCTTCAATATCATGCGAAACACACGATTTCGATTGAAATTCGTGCGAAATAGCGATTTTCAACAAACGATTTAGCTTCAAATTCATGTGATATGAAGAATTTAGCTTCAGATTAATGCGAAATACACGAATTAGCTTCAAATCAACGCGAACAAACGATTTAATTTCAATATCAAGCGATATACACGATTTCGCTTCAAATTCGTGAGAAATAGCGATTTTAAACAAACGATTTAGTTTCAAATTCATGCGAAATGAACAATTTAGCTTCAGATTCATGCGAAATACACGAATTAGCTTTAAATCAACGCGAAACATACGATGTAGCTTCAATATCATGCGATATACACGATTTCGCTTCAAATTCGTGCGAAATAGCGATTTTAAACAAACGATTTAGCTTCAAATTCATGTGATATGAACAATTTAGCTTCAGATTAATGCGAAATACACGAATTAACTTTAAATCAACGCGAAACATACGATTTAGCAGAAATATCATGCGATATACACGATTTCGCTTCAAATTCTTGCGAAATAGCGATTTTAAACAAACGATTTAGCTTCAAATTCATGCGAAATGAACAATTTTGCTTCAGATTCATGCGAAATACACGAATTAGCTTTAAATCAACGCGAAACATACGATTTAACTTCAATATCATGCGAAACACACGATTTCGATTCAAATTCGTGCGAAATAGATATTTTAAACAAACAATTTAGCTTCAAATTCATGCGAAATGAACAATTTAGCTTCAGATTAATGCGAAATAACGAATTAGCTTTAAATCAACGCGAAACATACTATTTAGCTTCAATATCATGCGAAACACACGATTTCGATTGAAATTCGTGCGAAATAGCGATTTTCAACAAACGATTAAGCTTCAAATTCATGCGAAATGAACAATTTAGCTTCAGATAAATGCGAAATACCCGAATTAGCTTTAATCAACGCGAAACATACGATTTAGCTTCAATATCATGCGAAACACACGATTTCGATTGAAATTCGTGCGAAATAGCGATTTTAAACAAACGATTTAGCTTCAAATTCATGTGATATGAACAATTTAGCTTCAGATTAATGCGAAATACACGAATTAGCTCTAATCAACGCGAAACATACGATTTAGCAGAAATATCATGCGATATGCACGATTTCGCTTCAAATTCCTGCGAAATAGCGATTTTAAACAAACGATTTAGCTTCAAATTCATGTGATATGAACAATTTAGCTTCAGATTAATGCGAAATACACGAATTAGCTCTAAATCAACGCGAAACATACGATTTAGCAGAAATATCATGCGATAGACACGATTTCGCTTCAAATTCCTGCGAAATAGCGATTTTAAACAAACGATTTAGCTTCAAATTCATGTGATATGAACAATTTAGCTTCAGATTAATGCGAAATACACGAATTAGCTTTAAATCAACGCGAAACATACTATTTAGCTTCAATATCATGCGAAACACGATTTCGATTGAAATTCGTGCGAAATAGCGATTTTCAACAAACGATTAAGCTTCAAATTCATGCGAAATGAACAATTTAGCTTCAGATAAATGCGAAATACCCGAATTAGCTTTAAATCAACGCGAAACATACGATTTAGCTTCAATATCATGCGAAACACTCGATTTCGATTGAAATTCGTGCGAAATAGCGATTTTAAACAAACGATTTAGCTTCAAATTCATGTGATATGAACAATTTAGCTTCAGATTAATGCGAAATACACGAATTAGCTCTAAATCAACGCGAAACATACGATTTAGCAGAAATATCATGCGATATGCACGATTTCGCTTCAAATTCCTGCGAAATAGCGTTTTAAACAAAAGATTTAGCTTCAAATTCATGTGATATGAACAATTTAGCTTCAGATTAATGCGAAATACACGAATTAGCTTTAAATCAACGCGAAACATACTATTTAGCATCAATATCATGCGAAACACACGATTTCGATTGAAATTCGTGCGAAATAGCGATTTTCAACAAACGATTTAGCTTCAAATTCATGCGAAATGAACAATTTAGCTTCAGATTAATGCGAAATAAACGAATTAGCTTTAAATCAACGCGAAACATACTATTTAGCTTCAATATCATGCAATATACACGATTTCGCTTCAAATTCGTGCGAAATAGAGATTTTAAACAAACGATTTAGCTTCAAATTCATGCGAAATGAACAATTTAGCTTCAGATTCATGCGAAATACACGAATTAGCTTTAAATCAACGCGAAACATACGATTTAGCTTCAATATCATGCGATATACACGATTTCGCTTCAAATTCGTGCGAAATAGCGATTTTAAACAAACGATTTAGCTTCAAATTCATGTGAAATGAACAATTTTGCTTCAGATTCATGCGAAATACACGAATTAGCTTTAAATCAACGCGAAACATACGATTTAGCAGAAATATCATGCAATATACACGATTTCGCTTCAAATTCTTGCGAAATCGCGATTTTAAACAAACGATTTAGCTTCAAATTCATGCGAAATGAACAATTTTGCTTCAGATTCATGTGAAATACACGAATTAGCTTTAAATCAACGCGAAACATACGTTTTAACTTCAATATCATGCGAAACACACGATTTCGATTCAAATTCGTGAGAAATAGCGATTTTAAACAAACGATTAGCTTCAAATTCATGTGATATGAACAATTTAACTTCAGATTCATGCGAAATACACGAATTAGCTTTAAATCAACGCGAAACATACGATTTAGCTTCAATATCATGCGAAACACACGATTTCGATTGAAATTCGTGCGAAATAGCGATTTTAAACAAACGATTTAGCTTCAAATTCATGTGATATGAACAATTTAGCTTCAGATTAATGCGAAATACACGAACTAGCTTTAAATCAACGCGAAACATACGATGTAACTTCAATATCATGCGAAACACACGATTTCGATTCAAATTCGTGCGAAATAGAGATTTTAAACAAACGATTTAGCTTCAAATTCATGTGATATGAACAATTTAGCTTCAGATTAAATGCGAAATACACGAATTAGCTCTAAATCAACGCGAAACATACGATTTAGCAGAAATATCATGCGATATGCACGATTTCGCTTCAAATTCCTGCGAAATAGCGTTTTAAACAAACGATTTAGCTTCAAATTCATGTGATATGAACAATTTAGCTTCAGATTAATGCGAAATACACGAATTAGCTTTAAATCAACGCGAAACATACTATTTAGCATCAATATCATGCGAAACACACGATTTCGATTGAAATTCGTGCGAAATAGCGATTTTCAACAAACGATTTAGCTTCAAATTCATGCGAAATGAACAATTTAGCTTCAGATTAATGCGAAATAAACGAATTAGCTTTAAATCAACGCGAAACATACTATTTAGCTTCAATATCATGCAATATACACGATTTCGCTTCAAATTCGTGCGAAATAGAGATTTTAAACAAACGATTTAGCTTCAAATTCATGCGAAATGAACAATTTAGCTTCAGATTCATGCGAAATACACGAATTAGCTTTAAATCAACGCGAAACATACGATTTAGCTTCAATATCATGCGATATACACGATTTCGCTTCAAATTCGTGCGAAATAGCGATTTTAAACAAACGATTTAGCTTCAAATTCATGTGAAATGAACAATTTTGCTTCAGATTCATGCGAAATACACGAATTAGCTTTAAATCAACGCGAAACATACGATTTAGCAGAAATATCATGCAATATACACGATTTCGCTTCAAATTCTTGCGAAATCGCGATTTTAAACAAACGATTTAGCTTCAAATTCATGCGAAATGAACAATTTTGCTTCAGATTCATGTGAAATACACGAATTAGCTTTAAATCAACGCGAAACATACGTTTTAACTTCAATATCATATGAAACACACGATTTCGATTCAAATTCGTGAGAAATAGCGATTTTAAACAAACGATTTAGCTTCAAATTCATGTGATATGAACAATTTAACTTCAGATTCATGCGAAATACACGAATTAGCTTTAAATCAACGCGAAACATACGATTTAGCTTCAATATCATGCGAAACACACGATTTCGATTCAAATTCGTGCGAAATAGAGATTTTAAACAAACGATTTAGCTTCAAATTCATGTGATATGAACAATTTAGCTTCAGATTAATGCGAAATACACGAATTAGCTCTAAATCAACGCGAAACATACGATTTAGCAGAAATATCATGCGATATGCACGATTTCGCTTCAAATTCCTGCGAAATAGCGTTTTAAACAAACGATTTAGCTTCAAATTCATGTGATATGAACAATTTAGCTTCAGATTAATGCGAAATACACGAATTAGCTTTAAATCAACGCGAAACATACTATTTAGCATCAATATCATGCGAAAACACACGATTTCGATTGAAATTCGTGCGAAATAGCGATTTTCAACAAACGATTTAGCTTCAAATTCATGCGAAATGAACAATTTAGCTTCAGATTAATGCGAAATAAACGAATTAGCTTTAAATCAACGCGAAACATACTATTTAGCTTCAATATCATGCAATATACACGATTTCGCTTCAAATTCGTGCGAAATAGAGATTTTAAACAAACGATTTAGCTTCAAATTCATGCGAAATGAACAATTTAGCTTCAGATTCATGCGAAATACACGAATTAGCTTTAAATCAACGCGAAACATACGATTTAGCTTCAATATCATGCGATATACACGATTTCGCTTCAAATTCGTGCGAAATAGCGATTTTAAACAAACGATTTAGCTTCAAATTCATGTGAAATGAACAATTTTGCTTCAGATTCATGCGAAATACACGAATTAGCTTTAAATCAACGCGAAACATACGATTTAGCAGAAATATCATGCAATATACACGATTTCGCTTCAAATTCTTGCGAAATCGCGATTTTAAACAAACGATTTAGCTTCAAATTCATGCGAAATGAACAATTTTGCTTCAGATTCATGTGAAATACACGAATTAGCTTTAAATCAACGCGAAACATACGTTTTAACTTCAATATCATGCGAAACACACGATTTCGATTCAAATTCGTGAGAAATAGCGATTTTAAACAAACGATTTAGCTTCAAATTCATGTGATATGAACAATTTAACTTCAGATTCATGCGAAATACACGAATTAGCTTTAAATCAACGCGAAACATACGATTTAGCTTCAATATCATGCGAAACACACGATTTCGATTGAAATTCGTGCGAAATAGCGATTTTAAACAAACGATTTAGCTTCAAATTCATGTGATATGAACAATTTAGCTTCAGATTAATGCGAAATACACGAACTAGCTTTAAATCAACGCGAAACATACGATGTAACTTCAATATCATGCGAAACACACGATTTCGATTCAAATTCGTGCGAAATAGAGATTTTAAACAAACGATTTAGCTTCAAATTCATGTGATATGAACAATTTAGCTTCAGATTAATGCGAAATACACGAATTAGCTCTAAATCAACGCGAAACATACGATTTAGCAGAAATATCATGCGATATGCACGATTCGCTTCAAATTCCTGCGAAATAGCGTTTTAAACAAACGATTTAGCTTCAAATTCATGTGATATGAACAATTTAGCTTCAGATTAATGCGAAATACACGAATTAGCTTTAAATCAACGCGAAACATACTATTTAGCATCAATATCATGCGAAACACACGATTTCGATTGAAATTCGTGCGAAATAGCGATTTTCAACAAACGATTTAGCTTCAAATTCATGCGAAATGAACAATTTAGCTTCAGATTAATGCGAAATAAACGAATTAGCTTTAAATCAACGCGAAACATACTATTTAGCTTCAATATCATGCAATATACACGATTTCGCTTCAAATTCGTGCGAAATAGAGATTTTAAACAAACGATTTAGCTTCAAATTCATGCGAAATGAACAATTTAGCTTCAGATTCATGCGAAATACACGAATTAGCTTTAAATCAACGCGAAACATACGATTTAGCTTCAATATCATGCGATATACACGATTTCGCTTCAAATTCGTGCGAAATAGCGATTTTAAACAAACGATTTAGCTTCAAATTCATGTGAAATGAACAATTTTGCTTCAGATTCATGCGAAATACACGAATTAGCTTTAACTCAACGCGAAACATACGATTTAGCAGAAATATCATGCAATATACACGATTTCGCTTCAAATTCTTGCGAAATCGCGATTTTAAACAAACGATTTAGCTTCAAATTCATGCGAAATGAACAATTTTGCTTCAGATTCATGTGAAATACACGAATTAGCTTTAAATCAACGCGAAACATACGTTTTAACTTCAATATCATGCGAAACACACGATTTCGATTCAAATTCGTGAGAAATAGCGATTTTAAACAAACGATTTAGCTTCAATTCATGTGATATGAACAATTTAACTTCAGATTCATGCGAAATACACGAATTAGCTTTAAATCAACGCGAAACATACTATTTAGCTTCAATATCATGCGAAACACGATTTCGATTGAAATTCGTGCGAAATAGCGATTTTCAACAAACGATTAAGCTTCAAATTCATGCGAAATGAACAATTTAGCTTCAGATAAATGCGAAATACCCGAATTAGCTTTAAATCAACGCGAAACATACGATTTAGCTTCAATATCATGCGAAACACTCGATTTCGATTGAAATTCGTGCGAAATAGCGATTTTAAACAAACGATTTAGCTTCAAATTCATGTGATATGAACAATTTAGCTTCAGATTAATGCGAAATACACGAATTAGCTCTAAATCAACGCGAAACATACTATTTAGCTTCAATATCATGCGAAACACGATTTCGATTGAAATTCGTGCGAAATAGCGATTTTCAACAAACGATTAAGCTTCAAATTCATGCGAAATGAACAATTTAGCTTCAGATTAATGCGAAATAAACGAATTAGCTTTAAATCAACGCGAAACATACTATTTAGCTTCAATATCATGCAATATACACGATTTCGCTTCAAATTCGTGCGAAATAGAGATTTTAAACAAACGATTTAGCTTCAAATTCATGCGAAATGAACAATTTAGCTTCAGATTCATGCGAAATACACGAATTAGCTTTAAATCAACGCGAAACATACGATTTAGCTTCAATATCATGCGATATACACGATTTCGCTTCAAATTCGTGCGAAATAGCGATTTTAAACAAACGATTTAGCTTCAAATTCATGTGAAATGAACAATTTTGCTTCAGATTCATGCGAAATACACGAATTAGCTTTAAATCAACGCGAAACATACGATTTAGCAGAAATATCATGCAATATACACGATTTCGCTTCAAATTCTTGCGAAATCGCGATTTTAAACAAACGATTTAGCTTCAAATTCATGCGAAATGAACAATTTTGCTTCAGATTCATGTGAAATACACGAATTAGCTTTAAATCAACGCGAAACATACGTTTTAACTTCAATATCATATGAAACACACGATTTCGATTCAAATTCGTGAGAAATAGCGATTTTAAACAAACGATTTAGCTTCAAATTCATGTGATATGAACAATTTAACTTCAGATTCATGCGAAATACACGAATTAGCTTTAAATCAACGCGAAACATACGATTTAGCTTCAATATCATGCGAAACACACGATTTCGATTCAAATTCGTGCGAAATAGAGATTTTAAACAAACGATTTAGCTTCAAATTCATGTGATATGAACAATTTAGCAACAGATTAATGCGAAATACACGAATTAGCTCTAAATCAACGCGAAACATACGATTTAGCAGAAATATCATGCGATATGCACGATTTCGCTTCAAATTCCTGCGAAATAGCGTTTTAAACAAACGATTTAGCTTCAAATTCATGTGATATGAACAATTTAGCTTCAGATTAATGCGAAATACACGAATTAGCTTTAAATCAACGCGAAACATACTATTTAGCATCAATATCATGCGAAACACACGATTTCGATTGAAATTCGTGCGAAATAGCGATTTTCAACAAACGATTTAGCTTCAAATTCATGCGAAATGAACAATTAGCTTCAGATTAATGCGAAATAAACGAATTAGCTTTAAATCAACGCGAAACATACTATTTAGCTTCAATATCATGCAATATACACGATTTCGCTTCAAATTCGTGCGAAATAGAGATTTTAAACAAACGATTTAGCTTCAAATTCATGTGATATGAACAATTTAGCTTCAGATTAATGCGAAATACACGAATTAGCTTTAAATCAACGCGAAACATACTATTTAGCTTCAATATCATGCGAAACACGATTTCGATTGAAATTCGTGCGAAATAGCGATTTTCAACAAACGATTAAGCTTCAAATTCATGCGAAATGAACAATTTAGCTTCAGATAAATGCGAAATACCCGAATTAGCTTTAAATCAACGCGAAACATACGATTTAGCTTCAATATCATGCGAAACACTCGATTTCGATTGAAATTCGTGCGAAATAGCGATTTTAAACAAACGATTTAGCTTCAAATTCATGTGATATGAACAATTTAGCTTCAGATTAATGCGAAATACACGAATTAGCTCTAAATCAACGCGAAACATACGATTTAGCAGAAATATCATGCGATATGCACGATTTCGCTTCAAATTCCTGCGAAATAGCGTTTTAAACAAACGATTTAGCTTCAAATTCATGTGATATGAACAATTTAGCTTCAGATTAATGCGAAATACACGAATTAGCTTTAAATCAACGCGAAACATACTATTTAGCATCAATATCATGCGAAACACACGATTTCGATTGAAATTCGTGCGAAATAGCGATTTTCAACAAACGATTTAGCTTCAAATTCATGCGAAATGAACAATTTAGCTTCAGATTAATGCGAAATAAACGAATTAGCTTTAAATCAACGCGAAACATACTATTTAGCTTCAATATCATGCAATATACACGATTTCGCTTCAAATTCGTGCGAAATAGAGATTTTAAACAAACGATTTAGCTTCAAATTCATGCGAAATGAACAATTTAGCTTCAGATTCATGCGAAATACACGAATTAGCTTTAAATCAACGCGAAACATACGATTTAGCTTCAATATCATGCGATATACACGATTTCGCTTCAAATTCGTGCGAAATAGCGATTTTAAACAAACGATTTAGCTTCAAATTCATGTGAAATGAACAATTTTGCTTCAGATTCATGCGAAATACACGAATTAGCTTTAAATCAACGCGAAACATACGATTTAGCAGAAATATCATGCAATATACACGATTTCGCTTCAAATTCTTGCGAAATCGCGATTTTAAACAAACGATTTAGCTTCAAATTCATGCGAAATGAACAATTTTGCTTCAGATTCATGTGAAATACACGAATTAGCTTTAAATCAACGCGAAACATACGTTTTAACTTCAATATCATGCGAAACACACGATTTCGATTCAAATTCGTGAGAAATAGCGATTTTAAACAAACGATTTAGCTTCAAATTCATGTGATATGAACAATTTAACTTCAGATTCATGCGAAATACACGAATTAGCTTTAAATCAACGCGGAACATACGATTTAGCTTCAATATCATGCGAAACACACGATTTCGATTGAAATTCGTGCGAAATAGCGATTTTAAACAAACGATTTAGCTCAAATTCATGTGATATGAACAATTTAGCTTCAGATTAATGCGAAATACACGAACTAGCTTTAAATCAACGCGAAACATACGATGTAACTTCAATATCATGCGAAACACACGATTTCGATTCAAATTCGTGCGAAATAGAGATT